>NC_079193.1:226344359-226644359 GCF_029499605.1 Hyla sarda | reverse complement strand
ATCGCCAGTCTCACTTCCTCTTCCCTGATTTCTTCTGCCAAAGCATCAAGAGAGGGGTCTACCCCTGGCTCAGGAATGGTTTCAGCCAGGAAAGCTGACATCCTGTCTCGATCTAGATCCTTCCTTCCCAAGAGGTGCTAGTAGAAGGATCTGACGACCTCCAAGATCCCTGATCTGGACCGATTCAGAGATCCTGTACTATCAATCAGTCCTGAAATGACTTTACTACTCACTGACATCTTACAGTTTCTGTAAGGGTCGGGCGAGCGGTACTTCCCGAAATCCCTCTCAAAAACCAAAGATGCGTGCCTATCGTACTGACACCCCATCAGCAAGGATTTCACTCTGGAGATATCCTCTCGGCTACCTCCAGTCGAGACGAGAAGATCGAGTTTCCTCCTCAGACCCTGATACAAGCGGTACCTGTTCAGGGACCTGAGGCTCGAGAGCTGGCGGAAGAACCCCGCAACCCGCTTCTTGAATATCTCCCACCATGGGGTGAGTGCCGCCATACAGGGTGATTAAATTAGACGGCCACACCCTTTACTTTTGCTTCCCTTTCTTTTTCGCCCCCTCATCCCCTGAAGAAGACGAGAGGGCAGGACCACACTTAGACCTTTTTTTGGATTCAGATTGATCCATTTGATCCCCGTATCCATCCGGCCCCGGTCTAGCCCTGCCCTCCGAGGAAGGTGTCCCGACAGGACAGGGTACAGTTCCCCCCAAAGGCTCTTTCTTCCTAGGCACCCCGCCCTCACCTTCCCCCTCCAAGGAGGGGGAGGAGATGGTATCGAGGACGAGGTTCCGGTTTGACAGGTCAATCAGAGGGGGGGCAGTCAGGCTTCCGTTTTGGACCTGGCCCGTAGTACAAGGAACAGATGACTCTGACCTCTTCTTTCTCCCTTTCCTTTTGCCCTTATCTTTCTTTTTAGGCCTCTCCCCACTATCCTCATCCACACTTTCATAGTGGGAGGAATCAGAAAGGTCGGCCATATTGCCATCCTCTTTGCGCAGTCTCCTGATCTCCTCATCTAGCATGTTCTCCTCCAGGGCTTCAGCAGTTACAGGGCCAGCTTCAGGAGCAGGGGCTGAAGCTACCCCCGCCACCTGGGCACTCTCCAGCTCCCTACTCCTTCTACGATTTTCCTCCCGCCTTAGTTTGGCGGGGCCCTTTTTCCTCCTCACTAGCCCTGTTGCGCCCCCATCCCTGCTCGTACCCTCCCCAGCCGAGGCAACTTCACAGCTCTCCTCAGCCGGAGCGGCCGCCGCACGGGTGAAGGCGCTAGGACAACGGCTAAAAGGGTGTCCGAGGACACCACACAGGTGGCATCGGATCTGCCGACAGGATGCGGCCAGATGACCCACCCCACCACACAAAGCGCAGACCTGCACAGTACAGGCTGCGCTAAAGTGGGTGGGGCTGCCACACCTGTGACAGACCTTAGGCTGCCCCTGGTAGAAGACCTGAATCCTATCACGTCCAAGGAAGGCGGCTGACGGAATGTGGGCAACCGTACTGCCTGAACGCTTGAGTTTGACGGAAAACGTCCAGGCCCCGGACCAGATCCCGTGCTCATCAAAGTTTTTCTTGGGCATGTCCGTCACATCCCCATACCGACCGAGCCAGGTCATGATGTCATAACAAGAAAGCGACTCGTTACGGGTCAAAACGGTCACCTTCTTGACAGAGTTCTGACGGGAAATCGCCTTTACGGCGAAATCCCGCCAGCCGGGCTCGTTCTTCGCCACTTCATAGTTTGACCAGAAGAGTTCAAGACCCTCTGGCCGAACGAAACTGACGTCAAACTCAGACGAACCGTAGGGGTGAATCAGGGCAAAGATGTCACTCGCCCTGAATTCCATCTGAAGGAGGAGCTCAACCACTTTAGCGCGAGCTGGACACGCATCCTCGCCCCTCCAAATCAGACGGACCACATTCCTACGGTTATTGTCCTGCCCGGGTGTCGGGAGGGACCAGACCACCTCCCCATTCCGCTCTCGGAAAGCCCCCAAACCGTGTCTCTCTATCCAGAAAGACAGGTCGACCTCACCCCTTCCCTCTACCTGGATCGACCTGTCACCCCTGCGTAGAGCCTCCAGGAGGCGCTGTTGCAAATGGCCCCCAGGGCCGGACGGAGACGGGGACCCCCCTGAACCCCCTGCAGCGACATTAGCATAGCTCCTGGGAGCAGTCACTGCCGGGGGGGGGCAGTCGGACCAGACCCAGAGCCAGAACCACTTACAACACCATTCACACCACAACTCTCAACCTCTTTATTTCCAGCCATACTATTACCACTCCCATCAACATTCACTCCACTGACACTCCCACATACACTCCTCTCACCCACAACACTACTACACCCATCAATATCACATCCTACATTCTTGTCCTGACTAACAAATTCTGGGCTGGCTGGGACTTGTAGTATGGCTGGCTTTAGTAAAGTCCTTTGTGCTGGCTTAGCCGCTTCTGGGGTCGACGCCGATGGCTTCTCCTACATGGCTGCTATCACATCCTGATTCTGGGACTGCCCCACCGGGCGCACCCCAGCTCCTCCCACAGCGCCAGCACCTGCTTCACCCGACTTCACAGGCTCTGTGGATAATCCTGGCGCCCGGACACTCCCCCCCCCTCACAGGGGAGTTCCTTGCAGTGCCGGTAATGCCCACAGTACTCGGGGAACCGCCCCCCGAGCACCCAGGGGCATAACTCGCGCTGCCCACCATGAGCCCATCCTGCCCCTCCCTACCGGCAGGATGGGTGGGCTTCACATCTATTGCGTCTGCAGCTTTTACTGACGCCATGCTGTATCCCCCATGCTGGCTCCGTTCCACCACAGAAACGGAGTCTGGCAGTTTAGAGGACCCAGCAGCCTGAACCAGCTTTGCAGCTGGCCCAGACTGATGGAAAGGACGGAACACATAATGCACAGTTTCCTGGGTCTTCTGTTTTTTTGCCTTTCTTTTTACTAATGTGTCATCACACTGGTCATCACCAAATGTAAAATTCTGGAGGTGGGCTGGGGACTCCTGCATCACTATAGCCCTCAGCAATCCCCCAGCCTCACTCTCCACATCATCATCCTCACTATCACTTAGCGGTAGCGCCACCTGAGCCGGCTCTATGTAGCTGTCCTGAGTCTTAGTGGTCTGGGTCCAACACCAATGGTCCCATTGGGTTATGGGTTCAATAGTAAATTTTCCAATCCCCTTCTGGGAGGAGATCCTCCCTTCCGGGGAGCAATACCCTGTCTGTAACCCAATTAAAATATAACTTTTATTCTTGTTACTTAAAAGGTCTAACTGTAGTTGTGAAACTTTATGTATTTAAAATTGTCAGGAGAGACAGTGTGTCTTCTTGTATATGCCCACTTGGTGGTGCTATAGTACTGGTGCAGGAGTTATCCTATTTCTCGCTGTGTGTAGTGAGTGTATCACTCTGCTGACACACAGTAACTCTGCACCCTTAATACACACTGTCTTCCTGTCTAAAATCTTAATGCTTTGCTCTAACGTTTCGTTAGAAAACTAACTTCTTCAGAGAGCTGCCTACTATGGCGTTCACGTGCGGCACTGCCTTTTATAACCCTGTATCGGCGCATCACTTCCGATGCGCCGAATGAAGTGTTAGGGTCCAATCAGGGCATGGTTGGCAATCCGTGTGTTCCGGCCGCCATTCGCGCGCATGCCCCGTCATCTCATGATCCCGGGCATCTTCTTGTCGCTACTGCGCACGCGCATCCTCCCGCGCGTGCGCAGTGTTTCCTGTCTCGTTCTCAGTGGAACGCAAGCTCCGTCTCCTGACACGCAAGCCCTATCTTTATTCTCTATGCGCGTATGTGTCCCTGATCGGTCCCATTTCTCGTGGGAAGTGTTCTATTCTTCATATCCTTCATAAGCTTAACCCCTTAAGGACACATGACGTTCTCATACGTCTCCATTTCCGAGTCCTTAAGGACACATGACGTATGAGAACGTCATGTGTTTTACCGGCCCCCCGCAACCATCTGGAGCGGAGCCGGTCCCCGATGCCTGCTGAAATCGTTCAGCAGGCATCGGGGCATATCGCCCAGGGGGGTCATTATGACCCCCCATGTCGGCGATGGCCGCAGATCGCTGGACAATTCAGTCCAGCGATCTGCGGCGGATTCCGGGTCAATCGGGTCTCCAGTGACCCGGTGACCCGGAATTATTGGCTGATCGGGGCCGTCAGAGACGGCCCCGAACAGCCATAGCCAGCAGGGGTGAGGTGGCACTGGTGCCACCTCACGATCGCCCTGATTCGTCGGCCGGATTACCGGCCGACCAATCAGGGCGCCTGCTGCGGGTGTCACTCCCGCAACCCGCTCCGCCCCTCTTCCGGAGGACGTGAGCGGGTGCGGGACGTGCACCCCGGGTGCTGGGGACCCCGATCCCCGGCGCCCCTGTTGGGATCGGGGCCCCAGGAGCAGCGGCGGCGGCGGAGACGACGAGGGACTGACCTGTGCGGCTGGATCGTTGGAGGTGAGTGACAGCCTCCTGCTGTTGCTTAGCAACAGCTCCCAGCATGCAACAAGGGCATGCTGGGAGCTGTAGTTATGCAACAGCAGGAGGCAGACCACCACAACTCCCAGCATGCCCTTATGGGCATGCTGGGACTTGTAGTTTTGCAACAGCTGGAGGCACATTCTTTCTATGGAAAAGTGTACCTTCAGCTGTTGTGTAACTACAACTCCCAGCTTGCACAAACAGCTCAAGTGCATGCTGGGAGTTGTAGTAGTGCATCTGGTGGTTGCATAACTACAACTCCCAGCATGCCCGTTGGCTGTCGGTGACTGCTGAGAGTTGTAGTTTTGCAACAGCTGAAGGCACACTGAGTTAAGTAGTAAACCAGTGTGTCTCCAGCTATTGCATAACTACAATCCCCAGCATCCCCAGCCAAAGTAGTATGCCTCCAGCTGTTGCATAACTACAACACCCAGCATGCCCTTCCGCTGTCCGTACATGCTGGGGGTTGTAGCTTTTGCAACAGCTGAAGGCACACTGGTTGCAAAACACTGAGTTTGTTACCAAACTCGGTGTTTCACAACCAGTGTGCCTCCAGCTGTTGCAAAACTACAACTCCCAGCATGCACTGATAGACCGTACATGCTGGGAGTTGTAGTTTTGCAACAGCTGGATGTTCCCCCCCCAATGTGAACGTACAGGGTACACTCACATGGGCGGAGGATTACGGTTAGTATCCGGCTGCAAGTTTGAGGTGCGGCAAAATTTCTGCAGCAGCTCAAACTGCCAGCGAGAAACTACTGTGAACCCCCGCCCGTGCGACTGTACCCTAAAAACACTACACTACACTAACACACAATAAAATAAAAAGTAAAAAACACTACGTATACACATACCCCTATACAACCCCCCTCCCCAATAAAAATGAAAATGTCTGCTACGCCACTGTTTCCAAAACGGAGCCTCCAGCGGTTGCAAAACTACAACTCCCAGCATGCACTGATAGACCGTACATGCTGGGAGTTGCAGTTTTGCAACAGCTGGATGTTCCCCCCCCCCCCCCAATGTGAACGTACAGGGTACACTCACATGGGCGGAGGATTACAGTAAGTATCCGGCTGCAAGTTTGAGCTGCGTCAAATTTTCTGCCGTAGCTCAAACTGCCAGCGAGAAACTACTGTGAACCCCCGTCCATGCGACTGTACCCTAAAAACACTACACTACACTACCACAAAATAAAAGGTAAAAAACACTACATATACACATACCCCTATACAACCCCCCTCCCCAATAAAAATGAAAAACGTCTGGTACGCCACTGTTTCCAAAACGGAGCCTCCAGCTGTTG
The DNA here is from genome assembly GCF_029499605.1 of Hyla sarda. NCBI lineage: Eukaryota > Metazoa > Chordata > Amphibia > Anura > Hylidae > Hyla > Hyla sarda. The sequence continues at coordinate 226,638,523 of NC_079193.1, read as the reverse complement.
CAAAACAACTACTCCCAGTATTGCCAGATAGCCGTTGACTGTCCAGGCATGCTGGGAGTTTTACAACAGCTGGAGGCACCCTGTTTGGGAATCACTGGCGTAGAATACCCCTATGTCCACCCCTATGCAAGTCCCTAATTTAGGCCTCAAATGCGCATGGCGCTCTCACTTTGGAGCCCTGTCGTATTTCAAGGCAACAGTTTAGGGCCACATATGGGGTATCGCCGTACTCGGGAGAAATTGGGCTTCAAATTTTGGGGGGTATTTTCTGCTATTACCCTTTTAAAAAATGTAAAATTTTTGGGAAAACAAGCATTTTAGGTAAAAAAAATATATATTTTTTTACATATGCAAAAGTCGTGAAACACCTGTAGGGTATTAAGGTTCAAATTACCCCTTGTTACGTTCCCCAAGGGGTCTAGTTTCCAAAATGGTATGCCATGTGGTTTTTTTTTGCTGTCCTGGCACCATAGGGGGTTCCTAAATGCGGCATGCCCCCAGAGCAAAATTCGCTTTCAAAAAGCCAAATGTGACTCCTTCTCTTCTGAGACCTGTAGTGCGCCAGCAGAGCACTTTTCACACCCATATGGGGTGTTTTCTGAATCGGGAGAAATTGGGCTTCAAATTTTGGGGGGTATTTTCTGCTATTACCCTTTTTAAAATTGTAAAAATTTTGGGAAACCAAGCATTTTAGGTAAAAAAAAATATATATTTTTTTACATATGCAAAAGTCGTGAAACACCTGTAGGGTATTAAGGTTCACATTACCCCTTGGTACGTTCCCCGAGGGGTCTAGTTTCCAAAATGGTATGCCATGTGTTTTTTTTTGCTGTTCTGGCACCATAGGGGCTTCCTAAATGCGGCATGCCCCCAGAGCAAAATTTGCTTTCAAAAAGCCAAATGTTACTCCTTCTCTTCTGAGACCTGTAGTGCGCCAGCAGAGCACTTTTCACCTCCATATGGGGTGTTTTCTGAATCGGGAGAAATTGGGCTTCAAATTTTGGGGGGTATTTTCCGCTATTACCCTTTTTAAAAATGTAAACATTTTGGGAAAACAAGCATTTTAGGTAAAAAAAAAATTTTTTTTTTACATATGCAAAAGTCGTGAAACACCTGTTGGGCATTAAGGTTCACGTTACACCTTGTTACGTTCCCCGAGGGGTCTAGTTTCCAAAATGGTATGCCATGTGGTTTTTTTTTGCTGTTCTGGCACCATAGGGGCTTCCTAAATGCGGCATGCCCCCAGAGCAAAATTTGCTTTCAAAAAGCCAAATGTGACTCCTTCTCTTCTGAGACCTGTAGTGCACCAGCAGAGCACTTTTCACCCCCATGCGAGGTGTTTTCTGTATCGAGAGAAATTGGGCTTCAAATTTTGGGGGGTATTTTCTGCTATTACCCTTTTTAAAAATGTAAAATTTTTGGGAAACCAAGCATTTTAGGTAAAAAAAATATATATTTTTTTTACATATGCAAAAGTCGTGAATCACCTGTGGGGTATTAAGGTTCACTTTACCCCTTGTTACGTTCCCTGAGGGGTCTAGTTTCCAAAATGGTATGCCATGTGTTTTTTTTTGCTGTCCTGGCACCATAGGGGCTTCCTAAATGCGGCATGCCCCCCAAAAATCATTTGTCGCTCCTTCCCTTCTGAGCCCTCTACTGCGCCCGCCGAACAATTAACATAGACATATGAGGTATGTGCTTACTCGAGAGAAATTGGGTTTCAAATACAAGTAAAAATTTTCTCCTTTTTATCCCTTGCAAAAATTCAAAAATTGGGTCTACTAGAACATGCGAGTGTAAAAAATGAAGATTTTGAATTTTCTCCTTCACTTTGCTGCTATTCCTGTGAAACACCTAAAGGGTTAATACACTTACTGAATGTTTTTTTGAATACTTTAGGGGGTGTAGTTTTTATAATGGGGTCTTTTATGGGGTATTTCTAATATGAAGACCCTTCAAATCCACTTCAAAACTGAACTGGTCCCTGAAAAATAGTGAGTTTGAAAATTTTGTGAAAAATTTCAAAATTGCTACTGAACTTTGAAGCCCTATGGTGTCTTCCAAAAGTAAAAACTCATAAATTTTATGATGCAAACATAAAGTAGACATATTGTATATGTGAACCCCAAAAAAATATATTTTGAATATCCATTTTCCTTACAAGCAGAGAGCTTCAAAGTTAGAAAAATGCAAAATTTTCATTTTTTTCATCAAATTTGGGGATTTTTCACCAAGAAAGGATGCAAGTTACCATTAAATTTTACCACTAAGTTAAAGTAGAATATGTCACGAAAAAACAATCTCGGAATCAGAATGATAACTAAAAGCATTCCAGAGTTATTAATGTTTAAAGTGACAGTGGTCAGAATTGCAAAAAACGCTCCGGTCCTTAAGGTATAAAATGGCCTGGTCCTTAAGGGGTTAAGCCTTCCTTGACTGTTTCTTGTATGCTAATACTTTTCTTGTATACATATGGTGGGTGATCTAAACATTTGAGGCTTTTATTACTTTCATTCTCATTGTAGATTTTATTATACATCATTTGATCATTCCTTATAGTAGTTTTATTTTTGTAGATCTTCTATTGTTATAGTGATTTTATCGATTTTATGTTTTTCCATTATGTCTCATTTACTCCTAAATTACTATGATTCTGTTAGGTTAAACATATCTAATCATTCTTAATTTTCGTTTTTTAGAGTTTATTGAGTCATAATATTTTATATGTCTATTTTTTATCCTTTTTGTTTTATTATTTTTTGTTGTTGATTTTAGAGTTCACATATTATTTTTTGTTGTTGATTTCCAGATTCACATCCTCCAAGCTCATCCCTTCCATCCGTGGGTCCTCGTCTTCTCCTAAGGTGATTATTGTATTTTGTTTGTTTTCATGTTTGAGTGCCCAGGGTCGCTTTTGTATATATAGATTTTCAGGTTTCCCTGTGTCTAGGTATATAGGTTCTCCTACTAATATATATCTATCACCATATGTTGTCCTTTCCTCCTTCCTGTCATGTCGGCTAAGGTGAAGGTAGTTGCCAGCACGTGAAAAAAGTGTTCACAGATTCACAGGATAATCTCTATAATATTTTTGTTATTTTCAATGTTTACATACACAGGCATCTTCCTCTTCATTCGAGGAAAGGTGTGAAGGAAAAACCTTCATTCAATCCTCCAGGATTTTTACTGTTGAGGCGATAGATCCATTTCGCCTCCTCTTTAAGTAGAGTCTGATTTATATCTCCTCTTCTTGGGCCAATTTCATATTTCTCCAGGCCCCAAAATTTTATCTCATCCAGCTTATTACCATGTTTTGTTCTCATGTGCCTCGCTATAGGAGTATCCGTCCCTGTTCTAATTGTACTGATGTGTTTGCTAATACGTTTTCTCAACTCCTGTATAGTTTTTCCAACATATAATTTGGGGCATGTACATCTTGCTATATATATTTATGAATTTCCTAATATCATATTTTCTCCCATCCTGTGGATTGGTAAAATTCTTTGTTTTTGTCATAAATTTGCAGGAGGCACAGTGACCACAGGGGTATGATCCCTGTGGGGGGGCCGGTAACCATGTCCCCGGTCTTGACTCCTCTCTTCCTTCTTGGTGGTGGCTATGAACAAGCAAGTCTCGCAAATTCTTTCCTCGTCTGTAAGTAATATTTGGTCTTTCTGTTAACGTCTCATTCAGATCCGGGTCCGATTTCAGAATCCTCCAGTATTTTGTCAGAATTGTCCTAACCTTTGAGGCATAGGCATCGTACGTGCCTATGCATCTGATGGTAGGTTTTCCAATCGGTGCTTTCTTTGGTCCCAATATGATTGCACGGTCACTTCGTTTTGCTCTATTATAGGCCCTTCTCATACATCTCTTCGGATACCCTCTTGCGATAAATCTCTCCATTAGGTTACTACTTTCTTTCTGGAAAGGGCCATCCTCTGAGCAATTACGTTTTGCTCGAAGGTATTGACCCACTGGGATGCTTCGTTTCAGGCTTTCAGGATGCCAGCTCTCCCAGTGTAAAAAGCTATTGGTCGAGGTTGGCTTTCTGTAGATATCCGTTTGGATCCGCTGGTTTCTATCTATATAGATAGTCAGGTCCAAGAAGTTGATGCTTCGTCCCCCAACCTCTGCCGTGAATTTCATGCCAATATCATTGTTGTTAAGTTCATCCACAAACCTTCCAAACAAAGGCCCATCACCATCCCAAAAAATTAAAATATCATCTATGTATCTTCCCCAAAAAAGAATGTGCTCCGTGTATTGTGAAAAAACGTCACTAAAAACAATCGTGCTCTCCCACCACCCTAAAAATAAATTAGCAAAAGACGGTGCACAGGCTGTCCCCATGGTGGTGCCCCTCGTCTGCCGATAAAGGGTACCGCCAAAAAGAAAGTAATTGTGTGTCAAAATGAATTCAAGAAGTGTCAAGACTAGTTGATTGTGTCTATGAAAGTGTGTACTCCGTGTAGAGAGAAAAGTGTTCACCGCTGTGATCCCTAAATCATGTGCTATATTGCTATAAAGGCTCTCTACATCGAGGCTCATTAGAGAAGTGTTCTTATTCACTGTCAGGTCATTTATTTTAAGGACAGTGTCCTTTGTGTCCTTTAAGTGTGAGGGGAGGGAAGATACAAAGGGGGTAAGAATTTTATCCACATACTGGCTTATTTTCTCCGTCAAATTATTGTTGCCGGAAACTATGGGGCGGCCTTTGACTGGGTTTGTTGATTTATGTGTTTTTGGCAGGGCATAAAAGGTTGATATTGTAGGGTGAGTATTAAGTAGAAAGGTATATTCATCCTCTGACACTAGTTGTTCATCCTTTGCTGACTTAAGGAGGGCCTGTAATTCGCTCAAATATGAGTCTGTTGGATCCTTATCCAGAGGTTCATAGGTTCTTCTATCCTCTAATAGTTTTAGAGCCATGAGGGTGTAGTCCTTTTTGTCCATGAGGACAATGTTGCCCCCCTTATCAGCGGGCTTTATGACAAGGTCATCATTGTCTCTTATGTTCTTCAGGGCCTTTTGTTCTGCTTGTGTCAAGTTAGAGTAGACTAACCTTCTATCCGGTCTGATGGATTTGATTTCCTCTGTGACTAGGTTAACAAACATCTCTATATTAGAGTATTGGTTAAAGGTAGGTGTTATTTTGGACCTTGGTTTAAATTCTGTGAAAGGTGCTTTCAGGTATATCTCATCTCCCTCATTTTCAGAGAGTAAGTCATATAGGGCCTCCAGGGCTGCTGACTCCCTACCTCTTGATGCCGTCCCCTCTCTATCATGCTCTTTATGCCATTTATGTAGCGCTAGGGGTATTGCTCCCCGGAAGGGAGGATCTCCTCCCAGAAGGGGATTGGAAAATTTATTTTTTAGTGGTCTGGGTGTCACAGGGAGTAGGGTCAGGCAATACATCATCCTCCACAACCTGTACACTTTCCTCCAACTTATTCTCCTCCACCTCCTCCTCCTTTACACCAACACCACCATCCTCTCTTTCTTCACCGCCACTACTCTCCCCATCATCCACCTCCACCTTACCTGGGGATTTCATGGCGGCAAACCGATCCTGGTTCTCCATCTTCTCCCTGAAGAGACCGCTCCCCTCCAGGATCTCTGCTCTCCTCTCCTCCATCTTTGCAATGTCTTTCTTCAGGGCTGCAATCCTCTTTTTCAGTTCCAGTTTATTCTTTTTGGACCCAGAGCATGCCAGATTCAGGGCTCCACGCAGGTCCTCTCTCATCAACCTAAGCTCCCTACCGCAGCGATCGTATTCCGCAAACCGTGCGGTCATGCGGGAGCAGTAGGTCTCGCTGGACTCTTCGGGCCCTCTCTCAGCCCACAACTCAATACTTTGCCTCCTCGCCTTCCTTCCACTGGATCTCTGGCTGGCACCCATTGCCGGAGGAGCCGAGCCTGCATTGCTGCAGACTCTGCCAGATCTTCTTCCTCCGGCCGGAAAAATGGCTGTCGCTGTTTTCTCTCCCCCCCCCCCCCCCGCCAGCCTGGAAGAACGGGGAGTGGAGGCCAGGGGCTCCATGCAGGGAAACTCTCCCAAGGAGCCTGCCACACCCCTGGGAAAGGTTGGTGAATCACCTGCTCTGCCTCTGGAACTCTGGAGAAACACAAAAAGGGACACACCCAAAGCTGCTTCACACACAACTGCTCCTGGCTACTGTGTTCCACAGGAAGCGCTCTCTGCTGACACCTCTGTCCATGTCAGGAACTGTCCAGAGTACAAGCAAATCCCTATAGCAAACCTCACCTGCTCTGGACAGTTCCTGATACAGACAGAGGTGTCAGCAGAGAGCACTGTGGTCAGACTGAAAAGAACTCCAGAAAGAAATACAACTTCTTCTGGAACATACAGCAGCTGATAAGTGCTGGAAGGATTCATATTTTTAAATAGAAGTAATATACAAATCTGTTTAACTTTCTGGCACCAGTTGATTTGAAAAAAGTTGTTTTCCACTGGAGTACCCATTTAATATTACTATAACTTCATTTCAACAGTGAATGCCTGTTCAGAAAAAATACTTTATCACTGTTCTTTATATGAATATTCCCAGATCTTTTACATATTATAACAGGGCCAGATTTAATACTACTAGGCAGATTGCTATTGCCTGTGATAACAGATGTTGAAAGGTGACTTGTTTCCTTCCAAAATCCATGAATTATTTTTTTCTTTATCAGCACAGAAAATGAACTGAGTGACTGAGAAATTCAACTATGCTAAGTTTATTTTGGATGATGATTTCTGACAGTACAGCTACAAAATATGTTGTAGAAATGTGTCTTTTGGTAACAGTTGAGATCAGTAGACCATAAAAATATAAGACGTACAAATCTTTTGTCTTTCCCACTTACTTTTAGATAGCTTGTTGGAGAATAAGAGTAAGGAAAAGGCCAGAAAATCTCAAAACTGCACAAAGTTTAGCTTTAAAATAATATAAAATAAAATTGTTCTTTCTAAGACACTTAATCAGGGTGGATACATAGTGGATGCAAAGTGGTATGGCCCACACAGAGACAGAAAGCCTTAAACCATTTCCAGACCGGGCTTATTGCTTCCCTTTCTGACTTTTTTTTAGGCTTTATTTTTTATGTCAATTAATATCTAAGTAAAAAAAAAATTGTGTTAGTGAGGAAAAATGTAAAACATAAAATGGAAGTTTTTTTTATATGATTCTTTTCATTTTCTTTTTCAGTTATTATCACAAATTATAAAAGTATAATTATACTGCAAAAAATTGTGATTATGTCTTAATAGTGCAGGTTGTAAGGACCTTCTCCTAAGGCTAGGTTTCCGCTTGGTTTTTTTTGTACACCTAAAAAAATACCAGCAAAAAAGCCAGAAAAACTGCCACAGGTTTTTCCTTGCATTTTAGCAGTTTTTCTGGCATTTTCCCTGGTGTGTGGAAACAGACAGTTTTGTCCCCAGTGGCAGTTTTCTTACTGTCTTCAGGTACCACTCTGTGGGTCGGATGCTGAGGGCCCAGTCCAGTGTAAGAAGATGAGGAATGATGTACAGCATCACTACTCACCTCCCCCGGCCGTATAGTATACAGGGGGGCATAGTGTACCCATGTATACTATACAGGAGCCGGGAATCCTGTCACTATACTGCTCCTATAGCCCTCTGGGCGGTATACAGAATATACAGCTATCTATAGATAGCTGTATATATTGTACGCAGAACAGGAGGTCCACTTACCTCCCTCGGTTCTGTCCCCGCTGGTCCGTGTAGCCCCGCCCCTAGTGTTGATGTCATTAGGGGAGGATGCTACAGACGGGACCAGGCTAGTAAGTCTGAAGCTCTGTTCACATTGTCCGTTTTGTATAATGTGAACAGACTCTCCTGGCAGTGTCTACCCAGACAGGGAGACTCCAGCTGTTGCTAAGCTACAACTCCCAGCATGCCCAGACAGCCAAAGGCTGTCTCGGCATGCTGGGAGTTGTAGTTTTGTACCAATTGTAGGCTCCCTGTTTGGGAAGACATTGCATTATGAGCGCTCTCCCCTGCTGAGAGCGCAAAAAAGGTCTTGACCCATTTTTTGTTTTTTCTTTCTTGTTTTAGATCCGTGTATGCAGAGGATTACGGCGGATTCGATGGATTACAATGGATGAACTATATTTTTTATTTTAATGAAATGGTTCCCGAGGGCTGTGGGGGAGTGTTTTTTTTAAATACATTTTTTTTTCCAATGTGTTGTGTTTTTTTAAATTGAATTTTCAGGCTTAGTAGTGGAAGCCGGTCTTATTGATGGAATCCATTACTAAGCCAGGGCTTAGCATTAGCCCCAAAAACAGCTAGCGCTAACCCCCAATTATTACCCTGGTTCGGTACGCACAGGCCTGGAGTGTCAAAAATGGCATTCCTGGGCCTAGGCGGTAACAGGCTGGCGTTATTTAGACTGGGGAGGGCCAGTAACAATGGTCTTCGCCCACCCTGGTAATGTTAGGCTTTTGCTGTTTGGTTGGTATTGTGCTGAGAATGAAAATACTGGGAACCCTATGCGTGTCTTTTTTTAAATGTATTTATTTATTTTAAAAAAAGCATAGGGTTCCCCGCATTTTCATTCTCAGCACATTACCAACCAAACAGCAATAGCCTGACGTTACAAGGGTGGGCGAGGACCATTGTTACTGGCCCTCCCCAGCCTAAATAACGCCGGCACCCCTGTGGCGGTGGGTACCGGGTAATAATTGGGTTAGCGCTAGCTGTTTTTGGGGCTAACGCTAAGCCCTGGCTTAGTAATGGATTCCATCAATAAGACCTGCTTCCACTACTAAGCCTGAAAATTCAATTAAAATAAAAAAACACAACACATTGGAAAAATTATTTCATTTTAAAAAAACACTCCCCCACAGCCCTCGTTAACCATTTTATTAAAATTTAAAAAATCCAGTTTATCCATTGTAATCCATCAAATCCGCTGTAATCCTCTGCATACACGGATCTGAAACGAGAAAAAAAAACACAAAAAAATGGGTTGGGACATTTTTTGCGCTCTCCGCAGGGGAGAGCGCCCATAATGCAATGTCTTCCCAAACAGGGAGCCTACAATTGGTGCAAAACTACAACTCCCAGCATGCCCAGACAGCCTTTGGCTGGGTTAATTACCAAAGGCAAGTTTTTTTCAGCTACTTCATTGAAAAATTCATTCAGGGAAAAATTAAAATCCTGGACTGTTGGTGGGCCTCGAGGACTGGGTTGGGGACTTCTGGCCTAAGGAATTTGATAGGTTGATTTTTATCTATCCTCTTAGCTTTCTAGATGGTGTTTAGATAAAACAGTTTTAAATTATCAATTGATAAACATTAATAGTCCTTCTGAGCCCTCTCTAAAAGTTGAAGGGATTATCTAGTTTAGCCAAATAATTTTTTTCTAGGGGGGCTCAGCACATTTGTGCTGTACACAGACAAACCATTTATTTTAAAGGGAATCATGTAATTCTTAATTTTTTTCTGTGGTGGTCCTCTAGGGAATACATGCTGATGAGGTCACCAACATATACTAGCTGATCATTGGAGGGTGAAGCAGCAAGACTTCCCTTGAGTTGCTTATTGTCTTTGAAACAAGTTCAAGAAGGGCTTTTTATTTATTTATTTTTATTTATTTATTTTTTATAATATCTCTATTTACCGTATTTTTCGCCGTATAAGACGCACTTTGTCTTCCCCAAAACTGGGGGGAAAAGTTGTGCGTCTTATACGGCGAATACACACCTATCGCGACGGTCCCTGCAGCCATCAACGGCCGGGACCCGTGGCTAATACAGGACATCACCGATCGCGGTGATGCCCTGTATTAACCTTTCAGATGCAGGGATCAAAGCTGACCGCCACATCTGAAGCGAAAGTGACACTAACCCGGCTGCATCGGGAGGGACCTTACCTGCCTCCTCGGTGTCTGCTCCGTGCCAGGATCCTCTTCATGACCAGCGCTCTCCTTTGTCGTCATCACGTTGTCGCGCACGGCGCCCCATCATCCAATAGGAGCGGCGTGCGTAGCGACGTGATGGTGGCGACGGAGAGCGAGGATACCCAGCAGCAGAGACTTTCCGGAGCAACAAGGACACCCCGGGACGCCGCGACAGCGGTGGAGGGCAACATCCAGGGCAGCGATGAGAAGCGGTGATGGGTCCGGAGCGGCGGGGACAGGTGAGTACAACTTCCTATACCAGTGATCTTCAACCTGCGGACCTCCAGATGTTGCAAAACTACAACTCCGGGCATGCTCGGACAGCCAACGGCTGTCCGGGCATGCTGGGAGTTGTAGTTTTGCAACATCTGGAGGTCCGCTGGTTGAAGATCACTGTGACCTATACTTTACATTGTATTCTAGATTTTCCTCATTTAAAATTGGGTGCGTCATATATGCCGGAGCATCCTATAGGGCGAAAAATATGGTATGAAGTAGATATCTAAAGATAGAAATGTTGATTCATGGTTTTATGCTGCAGTCAGAGAGGAATTTCCCTAGGGCAAAGGGCAACCGTCTTCACGGTCAACACTGTGGAGGTATAAATTAGACTTGATACATAACTTAAAAAAGTGGTTATCCAGCATAAGAAAACCAGAGCTAATTTCTTCCAAAAACAGCACCACACCTGTCCACAGGTTGTGTGTGGTACTGCAGTTAAGTACCGAGTTGTAATATAATTCACAACCTGAGGACAGTGTGAGGCTGTTTTCAGAAGCAATATGCTCTGTGTTTTTTATTCTTGGATAACTCTTTTAATCATTTATCTATGACTCTTCTAACAAAAATCTGTCACCCAGTCATTACTTTGTTTACTTGATATAGTCATTTCTTTGCATATGTTTTCATACAATTTGTATTCTTGGTTTGATCTGTGCTTATTTTACATTCTGGATGTATTTTTACTCTATAATGCTTTCTAAAATATTTTATCTTTATTATGTAGCCTACTCATATGACCTTTCTTCTTATTTATATTGCCTTTTTGACCCATTTTTGTTGAACACTTGCCATTTGTTTTACTAATAATTAATTAAAAGATTTATTAAATAAATTGAAGATGTAGTCCTGCCCCCTCTGTATATGTGTACTGGAATTATATGTATATGATCTGGTCCTGGATCACACTGACCTCTAAGACAAAACAATAAGTGGTCTGTGCACCTTGTCTTGGGATATGTTTTTTTTTTTTTTGGGTGCAAAGGGTTGTGAATACTACAGCTTTGGAATATTTCCCATGTAATGGACGAACTGTGAAGCTTCACTTTAACAAAGACAATTGTAAAACACATTTTCTGTGTAGATTTTTTGATAATGCAAATAACCTCAAAAGTGTGACAAAGATTCAATGTGCAATATACACACATATAAATTCCAATTACACAGTCTTTTATAAAGGATCATGTAAACTCAACATCATCCAGCAGAGGGCACTACCAATACAACTATATTTTGTTCACAAAGCAGCAATTCAACTAAGTTTAACTGGGAAATGTTTGACACAAATGGATGAAATATTTGGAAATCACTTTGCAGTTTACTTAAAACTTACATATCTCTTTAAAGGATCTGCTTAGTGATTAGTAATGAGTTTTTCATAATTCTGATTTTCTTTTAAGCTTGAATTTCGCAATTGGTTTTGCAGTAATAAATATATACATGTTTTACATTCGTACTGAGTGCTTTGGCTGTGAGCCCAGAACATTTGGGAAGTATATGGTTGATAAAGATTTATAAACTATATATTGCAGTATGATGGGATAGGCAAATATATATGCCAAATTTAAGATTTTAGCTTTTACATAACATTTCAGTATTATGTCTAAAAGGGTATCGGTAGACACCATACCTAAAGGTTCAGAGATGATAGTCCACGTTGAGCTGCTTTAGTTTATTGTTCATTTTTAATGCATCACAAAACGTGTTGCTTTCAGTAAATTTCCTACATATTACTACAACAGCCACCTTCTTTGTGATAAGGACAATGTCTTTCCATGTGGACATGCTCTGTAGTGGTAGCATACCTCTTGGTGAGAGACCATTTACATGCTAGACATGCCTCTTTGATGCCCTTGAAGGCATTTTACCCAATTGACAAATTCTAAGGGCTGAAAAAAAGAGACAGAGGAACACATGTTGCTCCAACACTTCACAGGAACATGAGACCCTCAGAGTAGTAGGGATATTTTTCATCCTACATTAAGTTTGCATTATTCTTATACAATGATATCCTTATTTCCTTTCCCTGCTAATTTTTCCTGCATTTTATTGGATCCTGCCCAGACAGTAGTGTTCACACTAACATTTTTAAGGTGTGGATGATAAATTTAGAGGTTTTAAGTGCTTTTAAATCTGTTTTTGATGCAGTTGCATTTTAACACTGTAACCCCTGTGGAGTTGGCTGCATTATCTGAAATGCCCAGTAGATGGCGGATGGAGACCACAATTGAACTTAGTATGCCGTTAATAAATACTGGAGCTGTGATCATATGTTTAGTAGCCATTACATGAGAGATGATGCTGATTGGGGGAGACTTTGGTCACATGATTGTGACATCACACATGTCCTGTACCCTGAGGATTTGCTCAGACTACCTCAAGCTAGCCAGAGAAAATATGTGCTTCTAGCTGTGAGAGATTGCACTACAGAGACAGCACCTAGCTGATAGAACTTGCTTTACACAGGACCACACCAGCTGAGAGAGAGACCTGCTGGTAAAGACAAGTCCAGATGTCTGGTGAATACCATAAGAGGAGACTGCTGCTGGACTGACCTAGTTAATGGTGTTGTGAGGGTAAGCCTAAAGCCTCTTCCCTGTTCCACAACAGGGCATCTGTCTCCTTACTCAAAGACTCTGAGACCCCGTGGCGGATATTACACAGCGCAGGCTGCTTCAGTGACGCTGCAAAGCCGGCCTTATAAGGGCCCCAACACTCTTATGTGCACCAACGGCCATTAGGGCGAAGATAAAGGGGTGGGCCGCAGGTGTGTTGGTGGGTGGATGAGGAAAATCCACATTGCATTGCTATCTGTGTTACACTATTGTATTATCCTATGTATGTTTGTTCATTTGCTACTTAACTTATTAAGTTAGTTCACATTAGGATGTGTTACTCTCATTGTACCCAGTATGTTCCCAGTGGGACCCCACATCCCTACTCCAGATGCTTCACTGGGTGGAGGCACTGCCGCAGACATGTACCCCAGCTCCCAGATAGCGGAGGCTCAGGATCTGCCTGTCAGGCTTAACGAGATAGCTAGGGTAAGGGACCCCAGAGACACTAGGGGGTGCTCTCAAAAACCCGCTAGAACACTTTGAGTGTGTTCGTGTCAATTTATGCGAACCAAGTAAAATTTGACTGTTTATGGGTTGTGCAGTTGTTGTTTTTTGTATGATACTTTGTTTTTTTGGGGGCATTGTTAATTTTTTTTGCTATCTTGCCACTCTATTTAATGGTGGTGGCCAGTCTTTTCCTGGTGGTCAGAATTTGAGGACTGGTGCATATTTGGACTGAAAGAAGCAAGGTGATCATTTCGGTGAAATGCCCACAATCTAGGCCATTCTAATCGAGCTGAAAAGAGGTATTGATAGTAGCGGTTACATTAGGTCAAACACATGCAGCTAACATAATCAGAACAGCCCAGACATATCACCAGTAGAGAGAATTGTATGATCTGCTGACAAGTATAACTACCACAATTTCCTTGTCCACCTTTATTGCACAACCCTGTCTCTGCTCAGACCATTTCCAGGTGCCTAGCAGAATGAAATTTGGGGTTACTGTGCCCATTATGTCTCCTGTCATTAACAGTTAGCCAGTGTTGCCTTTTATTTGCAGTGGTGTTGTGTATGAGTAACCTGGAAAGTAACGGACTAGGACTATTTCGTCTTTACTGGCAAATCTAAGTTCTGTTTGGGATCTGACAACTAGTGTTGAGCGGCATAGGCCATATTCGAATTCGCGAATATTCGCGAATATATGGACGAATATTCGTCATATATTTGCGAATATTCGCATATTCGTTATACCCTCGCTTTATTTTCGCGTATGCGAAAATAAGCGTATGCTAAAATTAACATATGTGAAAATTCGCATATGCGAAAATTAACATATGCGCGCCAGTCTCTCACAGTAGTATTACAGCCTTCTTTACACCACACAAGCTGGAAGCAGAGAGGGGTGATCACTGTGATGTGTACTGTGAAGAAAAAAATAAATAAAAAACGAATATTCGTAATTACGAATATATAGCGCTATATTCGCGAAATTCGCGAATTCGCAAATATGCGATATTCGCGAATAATATTCGAATTGCGAATATTCGCGAGCAACACTACTGACAACAGTCAGGTTGGAGTATGGGGGCCTTGTGGTGAGCGCTACAGTAGTGCCCTTGTTGTGGAGTGACACTGCCCCAATTGTTGATGTAATGATCTGAGGAAGCATCACATATGACAGTCGATCATCCCCCAGTAGTGTTACAAGAGACACCAACAGCCCAGATATGTGTGGGATAACCTGCGGTTACGTGTTGCCTCTCATGACAGGGCTTCCAACTGGCATTTACTAGCAGGAAAATTGTCATTTACCCAGAAAGTAAGATTGCAATACTTCCTTGGCCTGCCTGGTCACCAGATTTACTGCCAATAAAATATATAGTGAGCCAGCCTTGGCAACCTAGGGGTGTGCAGGATCTGCAGACCCAGCTGTGACATCTATGAGCAAACGTGCTGCATGAGTCCATATGTAACCTGTATACCTCCATGACCAACCATATCTCATCTTGTAGCCAGGCTAGAGGTTGGCTCAACAGGGTACTAGATTCTCCTTTTGGTTGTACAGTTTTTCACAATAAATGTATCCTTTCACCCTAATATTGTAATTACTTACACATATCATCATTACATTAACACATATAAAGTTTCTTTCTATTCCATTTACTCCTTTTTGTGCATTATTATTAGTCAATGAGTGTATGTACTAAAATGATACTAATGCTAATAATATTAATAATACTTAGTTGTTTTCCTTTAATGCCTTCAGTTCTTATTTGGTTAGTTAAAGTCAAACCTTGCATTACATCTGATAAATGAATAGTACAATCAATTATCTATAGGATGAGTCAATTGTACAGAGGACTATAAATACTTTTCAGCTTCACTTACAGGATGAATAATTGATCATTTTCACCATCACCTTTTGTAGCTTCTGACACTTTGTTTTGCAGTGATCTAAATGGGATTTCTGATGAATGATGAATTTTGATTCTAGTAATCTTAGCTGCACTAAATGAGTTTTCCTGAACTTTAATATTGTTGGCCTATTTTTATAATATGCCATCAATCAGGGCCAGATTAAGAGCATCATGGGCCTTCTTCTAGAAATATAGAAACTAAGAACAAAAAGGCATTGTAAAAATGTATAAGAACAGAGCCATACTTACCACTCTGGCTCCTGGCTGTAGCTTTGCCACTAGAGATGTCATAACTGGAGGCAGGGCTACACAGGACATCTCCACAGTATACATATACAACCATCTATATAGATGGCTGTATGCTATATACCCCCCCTCCCCCCCCAAGGAGTTTATTGGTGCATAAAGTGGCACAGCTATAAGAAGATATGCCATTTATCCATGCTCAGAAATGGCATATCTGTTTATAATAGCTGATCTATTATAAGCAGATTTTCCATTAAGAAGCATGAATAAGAAATCATCACCTCGAGTTTCCTTGCTCCTGAATGACATATTTGTTTACAATAGAGTTTATAATAGAGGAATTCCTATCACTTCATGATGCCAGAGCACCCTTAGCCTGTATATGGTCCGAGGTGAAGACAGCTTCTCCTGGGCCAGACACGTGGAGTAAGAAACACACCGACGTCGGGTTGGGGATTACTGCCTTTTACTGAGCAGGTGCAGATGTTATTGCACATAATACAGAGCAGAGTAGAAGGGATGCAGTGTAACCATTTGGGAGCCCTGTTGCCTTGCTGGGACTTATGGTGCTTTTCACCCACTTGAATAATACTGACTTGAGATTAGAGTCTGTAGATTTCCCACACTGGCTAGGGTTCTGACAAAGTCCAAGTATGATCACTGCCAGGCTTGACTTTCCATTGTACTGGGGAACACTTGCAGAATAGCGGGGATAACTTGAGAAGAGATTTTCTTAGGCTTTCCTTAGGATTTTTCCACACACGACTTCTTTCCACACTTGAGCTCAGGCTGGAATTACTCCAGGACTAGACTGGGGGATCCCTCCCCACACACACACACACTATATACTGACCAATTTAGGGGTTCCCATTGAGCAGACAGGGTCACCTGGTTTACACTGCTCCTCTTGCTCCTAAAGGTACAACTCATAAAGAACATATAATGCAGTGCATAGAGAAAATATAATTAAGTGCATTACCATATGATACACAACAGGCATGCCCAAGGAGATCAGCAGCCCACAGGACAGCCTTTGGTGCTGGAACACCACAATAGCTAAGCTCATGCTGACTGACTTACCTAGTCTTTGGGACAGTATCCTCCTGAGGTCTGTCACAGAAGGAGCTGGGTCTTGAATCATGGCCAGCAGCACCGCACCTCTCCGGGCTCTACAAGTTTTAATTTTAAAACGTGCAGTACCAGACAGGCACACCATCAGGAACTTTGGGGCCCCTTACTGCTGGACTACCTGGAGCCCCCTTCCCAGACACACACTCTTGCCAGTCACTTTCTTGTACATATAATGTAGCTATTATCTTTTGCCAAAATAATTTATTTCACCACCACTGTATGCCCAAAACTTTCTGTAAATATAGCTATAGTAGAGCATGTTTTTGTGGTATGAGTCACATTGGTGGTACATATTATGTATTTAAAAAAATCTTATTTTTGAGGGGAGGAGGAAATGAAAAAACATTTTTTTTTCAGTTTTTGTGGTGTAGGGTAGGGATGTGACTGGTGTATAAGATATGATGTAAGAGCAGAATAGTGATTGCAGCTCTAGAGGTGACTGGAGAATAAGACACGATGTGAGAGCAGAATAGTGAGTGCAGCTCTAGAGGTGACTGGTGTATAAGATATGATGTAAGAGCAGAATAGTTATTGCAGCTCTAGAGGTGACTGCAGGATAAGACATGATGTAAGAGCAGAATAGTGAGTGCAGCTCTTGAGGTGATGGGAGGATGACATGATGTAACAGCAGACTAGTAAGTGCAACTCTGGAGGTGACTGGAGGATGACATGATGTAACAGTAGACTAGTGACTGCAGGATATGACATGATGTAACAGCAGAATAGTGAGTGCAGCTCTCGAAGTAAGTAGAGGATAAGACATGACGTAACAGCAGATAGTGAGTGCATCTCTGGAGGTTACTGGAGGACAAGATATACTTACACACACACACACACACACATACATCCTATATACACACAGCTTACTTGCCTGTATCTTCCTGTGCACCCTGCTGTAGGACCTGCAAAGTCATGTGACTCACAGGAAGGTCCTTAACCCCCCCCCCCCCTCCGCTCCCGTTGTATATCGATGAGGAGAAGATTGTTCGGCACAGGTGACAGATTCCTCCCTGCATCCAGGGAACATGCTTCCCATACTATGCCCCTGATATGAAGGAGGAGTTGGTTGTAAGCAACAGGCCCCTTATTTTTAAACTCACTTGAAGGGGTCTCAGTGCTAGTGCAAGTGCTGTGGCTTCTTAAAGGGGTATTCGAGGGAAAAACTTTTTTTTATTTATTTATCAACTGGCTCCAGAAAGTTAAACAGACTTGTAAATTATGATATCCGTGAAGAGAAATTAAAATATCGGCACTCACCAGTGTGGCTGCAGGGTCTTCTTTATTGAGACATACTCACATGCGGGGTACAGAAGAGAGGGGAGTGGGGGGACAAGTGGTGGCGACCGAGCTCTAGTTTCGCACACTGATTTGTAAATTACTTCTATTAAAAAATCTTAATAATTTCAATAATTATCAGCTGCTGAAGCTGAGTTGTTGTTTTCTGTCTGGCAACAGTGCTCTCTGCTGACATCTCTGCTTGTCTCGGGAACTGTACAGAGTAGAAGAGGTTTGCTATGGGGATTTGCTTCTAAACTGGGCGGTTCCCGAGGCACGTGTTATCAGAGAGCACTTAGACAGTAAAGAACAACTCAACTTCAGCAGCTCATAAGTACTGAAAGTATTAAGATTTTTTAATATAAGTCATTTACAAATCTGTTCAACTTTCTGGGGACAGTTGATATACATAAAAAAGTTTTTTCCTGGACAACCCCTTTAAGTGCTTACTCGGCATAGCTCCATACATTTCGTAGCAGCTGTACCTGGTGTTGCAGCTTGCTCTAATCAAGTGACTGGGACAAATGGCAATACCGGGTATTATCCAATGTGGGGTCTTATAGAAAAAAATTGATCATTGTGACATACATGACTGACATATCAGGAAAGTACATCTTCAGTAAACACCATGGATATCAATGACAATGTGGAAATAAATTTAGCAATTTTACAAAATGAATTACAGTGACATTTCTTTGTGTTACTTTTATAAGTAGAAATATTTTGTATATTTTTTGTGATTTTTTTTTTTTTGGCATCTATTTAAATTATGCATTAAAGTAAATATGTATATATTGTATTGTCCTCTACCCCTATGCTGACAAAACAATATTTAGTGTATATATTGGGGTTACTGAGAAGCTACAGGTTTCAGTACCCTGGGTTGAACTAGTTTTCATCATTCTTTAAACTAGAATCATGTCATCATGATATTAAAAAAACAGTGTAGGGGCAACTCTTAATCTGGAGGAATTCCTTGTCAAATGCCTTCAATGTCAGCAATGAATATGTTAGCAACTTCTAAGTGTGGAAAGAGAAAAGTGTGAACACCAGAAAATAAACGAAGCTTATGCAAGTGATCAGAATCACATGGCAAGTCATTCTTTTATCCTAACTTTGCAACTGCAGCTGCTTTAACACTTTAGAATATCCCTTTGAAATACTAAAGATTGTGTAACTCCTTTAAAAAACTTGTTTTAATCTAATAATTTATTTATTGTAAGCAGCTGATTCCAGAAAAATGTCTGCCGTCATGATCACTACTATTGTCACCTCTGTCCTGATAACCTCTGGAAACATTTACATACTTCTTTGTGAATTATAATAGCAACTCTTTTTATAAACTGTCTACTTGGAGTTTAGAAGTATGAAAAGCTGTTGGAATACTAAGATTCTTTCCTTAAAGGAGAACTCCGGGATGGGATAGTAAAAAAATAAGTTTAACTCATATAGTAGCTAATCCACTCGCCAATCGTCCGCACTTTGTTTTGCCAAAATTGGTCCAGCGATTCTCCCGCAACCCGCACTGAAAGTTTTGGTTACCTCCTGGTTCATGGACTCCATCTCCCATGATCCCTCACGTCGGCTTCCTGCTGTCTGCTCACCGCCCTCCTGCCCTTGCTCACTCCCCGAATCCCAACATGTACGCCCACTCCCACAAAGATAGGAACAACTAGGCCCAGTTACATCCCCACTGTCCCAATGCAAACCCCTCCCTATTCTTTGCTATGTGAATGGTGCAGATGCAGAGCTCCATTTCACAGCCAGAAGCTTGCGGCGCTTACTTTACACACTACGCATGCATGTGGAGCGGTCCCTGATTTGGCCACTGCTCTTTCTCTGACATCATTGAAGTGACCACACTGCAGCGCAATTGGCCGGCATAGAAAGAGGGGACCGCGGCACGCACAGCCAATCACAGATGAGCAGGGATGAATATTCAATAGGTGGGAGTGCATGAAAACCGGGAGGTCAGGGAGAAAAAAGACGCGGAGCATGCCGGGTAAGGAAGGGATTCGACCACAAGATGGCCGCCGCAATAGAAACTAATAGTGGTCGAAAAACTGAGTAACTGAGCACCTATTGAACATCTGGTAGGAAGACAAAATGCAGGGGAGAAGACGAGCGCTGCAATATTGACAATGTAAGTGCATTACTAACTTTTTTCATAGGCAGATAAATTACCCACATTTTTGTATCCCGGAGGTCTCCTTTAAAGGGATATTTCAAGTTTTTTTTTTTATATTTGACTATGCTACAGGGGCTGTAAAGTTAGTGTAGTTCATAATATAGTGTCTGTACCTGTATTTGATGGCTGGTTTCGCAATTCTTCTGTGATTTTCGTCCCAATATTTATTTTTAACAGCATACAAAATTACTCAGGTCTCAGGTTTTCCCAGGTTGCAGTGCGTGGATGGTGACATCACTAGTCAGGTGATGACAGGGAGCCTGTCTGCTTCAATGGATAGGAAAGAGATCACCTGATTTTGCAACAGGTGTAGGCACACTGGTCAGAAAACACTGGTCTTTTGAATGGAATGCAGCTTATTTGTGTTTTAATGGGTGAAGTGGCTGATGTGTGGGAGGGAGGAAAGTGACCTCAAACTTACAAGCATGGAACTAGGGGATGTATAGTTTGAGAATTAAATCCAACAGGAAATACCCAGTTCACAAAAAGCTAGCCATAGCATTATGGTAATCTCACAACATTGCCATTTAGCCACAAGACAAGCACAAATCCTTCCTAAGCATGTCCATTACTATCTGGCAGGTACGTACTAAAATCCCCTTATGGTTGATAATCCCTTTAAACTACACCAAACACATAGGAGCACATACAGCTACTTACTGGCAAACAGTAGGTAGCACTTGTGAAGATACACAGCCTCTTAGTGGTGCCAATGCTTTATGTGCCCGGCATCTCAGGGGCATGGATATCCTCCTCTAGGAGCACTCTCTCTGATCAGAGTTCCATAAAGTCTGGAATATATTGATGTGGCATATTGCTGCGGCTGCTGCGGCATGATTACACGTGATACACAATAACAACATTGGACTTCTCCGAAATGCATCAGTGGTGTTATGATGTTATAAGATGATGCGTAAGAGTGGAAATTTTACTTGGAGCTGGAGCCTTGTGCCCCTGGCGAGGTGCTCTTTTGGTGCCCTCCCCCCCCCCCCCCCCAAAAGTAAAAGTCCAAAATTGCTGCGTTTTTGTGACATCACATTCCAAATAAATAAAAAATGAATACAAAGCGATTAAAAAGTTACAAATAAGCAAAAGTGGAACCGATAAAAAACAGATCACTGCGCAAAAAATGAGCCTCATACAGCCCAGTATACTGTAAAATTACAAAGTTATAGGTGGTCAAAATAGAGTGATTATAAACATACTAATTTCTTTTTTTTTTTAAAGCAGCACAATATAAAAGTATGTGACCATGGGTTTCATTTTAATCATACTGACCCACAGAATAAAGAAAACATGTCATTTTTACCGTAAAGTGTACAGCGTGAAAAAGCAAACCTTCTAAAATTTGCAAAATTGCTGTTTTCTTTTCAAATTTTCTAAATATTTTTTAGGCTGCGTCATACATTTTATGGTAATGTGAGTGATGTCATTACAAAGAACAACTGGTCTCACAAAAACAAGCCCTCCTATGGGTCTGTGGATGGAAATATAAAAGAAATTTTTAGAAGGAGAGGAAGAAAAAACGAAAATGCAAAAATAAAATGGGCCTGGTCCTTAACCTCCCTGGCAGTATGATTCTGTTTGGAAATTTGTACCAAAATTTGTACAATTTTTTGCATTGAATTTCACATCTCCCCCCGCCCATTTCACATCTCCCCCGTCACGTTCCCCCCCTTTTCACATTTCCCCCCCCTGTTACATTCTCCCCCCTCCATGTTACATTCCCCTCCCCCCTGTCACATCCCCCCCTGTCACATCCCAGCCCTTCATGTCACATTCCCCTCCCCCTGTCACATCCCCCCCTTGTCATATTCTTCCCTCTTGTCACATTCCCCCCTCTGTCACATTCCCCCTTCTGTCACATTCCCCCCTCTATCACATTCCCCCCTCTGTCACATTCCCCCCCATTGGTCACATTCATCCCCTCACCTTCTTGTTCGGCAGCAGCATACACTGGGTTTGCCGGGCAGATTTAAAATCTAGTGTATTTGCTGCAGAACAAGTCCTTTCCCCTTCAGCCAATCACTGGCTTGACACCACTGCGGCCTGTGATTGGCTGAAAAGGGAAAGGTCCTCGAAGATGAATAGTGAAGAGAGCAGGGACCGGAGCGCACATATGGCATATGCAGGGACCGGGATTAGGTAAGCAAAAGTTTTTTTTCTATTTTACTCCTTTTTCCTTTTACACTTAGCTTAGTGTTTTTCTAACAGGGTGCCTCCAGCTGTTGTGAAACTACTACTCCCAGCATGCCCGGACAGCCTTTGGCTGTTCGGGCATGCTGATAGTTGTAGTTTTTGCAACAGCTGGAGGCTCCCTGGTAGGGAAACACTGACTTTTAGTATTTTTCTTTACCTGCTCTGGCCGGCCCAAGCAGATAATCGCATGTTTTCCCGGAGGTCGTATCGCTATATCGCATTGCTTTTGCGATATATCATGCAGCCCGGCCGGCAACGCTGCAATTCTACCCCGAGCGTGACTCGGGGTTACCGATCCTGGCAGGGAAAATTAACCCCGATTCATGCTCGGGATAACCGCTCAGCAAGTTAAGGGGTTATCCCCTTAAGGACCACAGGTGTTTTCATTTTTGCACTTTCCTATTTTCCACCTCACCTTCTAAAACTCAGAACGCGTTTAATTTTGCACCTACAGACCCATATGAGAGCTTGTTTTTTTCGCCAATCAATCATTTCACCACAAAACCTACGGCGAAACCGGAAAAAAATATTTGTGGGGCAAAATTGGAAAGAAAATGCCATTTGTAAATTTTGAGGGCTTCCGATTCTATGCAGTGAACTTTTTGGTAAAAGTGACACCATATCTTTATTCTGTGGGTCCATACTGTTACCAGGATACTCAATTTATATACTGTATATACTCAAGTATAAGCCGAGTTTTTGGCACGATTTTTCGTGCTGAAAACGCCCCCCTTGGCTTATACTCGAGTGAACAAAAAACGCTTCTGGCTTAGCTGTGAGGGGATGGGCCAGGCCATCCATCTTCGGCCATCTATGCTGCAAGGACCGATCGGTGGGGAGGGTTAGTCATTCCGGGCTGTCCATCTTCACCGGGAGGCCCTCTTCTCTGCTCCGGGACGGCCCCGAACTAGTGACGGTGCATTGACACCACCGTGCAGGGACATTCATGCGCAGGGTCGTTGCGGACATCTGCTGCGCACGTACGTCCCTGCGCATCGTCATCAACACAACGTCACTAGTCTGTGGCCGGCCCGGAGCGGAGAAGAGGGCCCCTCGGTGAAGATGGACAGCCCGGAACGACTAACTCTCCCCACCGGATGGTCCCTGCGGCATAGATGGCCGAAGATGGGCGGCCAGGACCAGCTCACCCTTCCTGCCCACCAAGAAAACAACAACTGGGGAGGTGAGTAGAAAACAAAAGGGGGGTCTGGATGATGACGAAGGGATTGACAGGCGGTGATGATGAAGGGGGAGGATGATGACGAGGGGGATGATGACGAGGGTGATAATGACAGGGTGATGATGATGATGAGGGTGAAAATGACGGGGGTTATGATGACGGAGGTGTTAATGATGATGATGACAGGGGGGGGGATGATGACATGGGGTATGATTTTTTTTTTGTGATTTAGGTTTTTGGGGTGAAATTAGGGGCCTCTGCTTATATTTGGAACGGCTAATACTCGAGTATATATGGTAGGTTTTATTTTATTTTACTACTTTAAAAAAATTATAACTACATGCACCAAAATTAGTATGTATAAAATTGTAATTTTCTGACCCCTAAATATTTTTTATTTTACTGTATATGGGGCGCCATGATCTGAAGTTTTTATCTGTACTATTTTTGTCTTGATGGGACTTTTTGATCGTATTTTATATATCTTTTAGGGTATACAATGTGACCAAAAATGCGCAATTTTTTTTATGTGTGTGGCATTGACTATGCAGTTTAAGTAACATTATATTTTTATAGTTTTGACATTTACACACGCAATGGTACCACATATGTTTATTTTTGTTTATTAGGGAAGGAGTTAAATCACCTATACTATATCTGCACACTATCTATACTTCCTCTGCACACTACCTACATGCTACCTGCACTATAGCTGAAGGACTCCTGCAAAAGTATACTTGTTTACAGACCAGTTGCCATGGACAACATCTGCACTTTTTGATCACACAAATCTGATAAGGACGGACTCACATGCTGTAGATGATTTATAATCCCATAAACCCCTGTAATAAAGCTCCTTTCCCTATAAGCGATAATCTGGTGGATGATCGATAAGTTATGGGGCGCAGGGTCTCTCAGATCCCATGTATTAAATCCTGTTTTTCTCTTTATCTGAATTATGTGGTCACATTATGATATCTTGCCCCCCCCCATATAGACTAGATACTAACAGTACCCCTTGTATGGATTAGATACTGATGATTGCAGCATGTAGGAGTATCATCAGTATCTAATAATCCATACAGGGGGGCACTGTTGGTATCTAATCCATATAGGGGGGTCACATTATGATATTGTGCACCCCTAAGTATGGATTATATATTGACAGTGCCCCCTGTATGGATTAGATACTCATGATACCACCCCATATTGCTTCTGCATGGTGTCATAACTATAACACAACTAAGCATACATTTCTTTTTCTTTATGTTTTTTTTTTTTTTTACTTGCCCTGGTTCATCAGCAGCAGCGCCCGGTCTCTCTTCACATAATAAAGGCCCGGTGGGCGGTCCGATTTTTTCACGGGTTTGAAATTTTCACCTCACACACACCGGCCCGAACTTAGCCACGGTGCGCGGAAACCAGGACTCCTCCTTAATTAATGACAGAGGGAGGGAGTCACGCTGGCAGACGCCACACACAAGTGGAGTGACATCAGTGCGGCTCCCCTGCCCACCAGGAACTGGGGACTGGGACAGCCGACAAGCAGCAATTAGATTAACCCTATAACCACTGCTGATTGCTGCCACGGACGATCCCGCTGCCGCCACCCGTATCATCTGACTCCCACTGCCACCACCCGTATTATCTGACTCCCCCCACCTGTAAGTGCGACTTCCACTTCAGCCGCACTGCTATATTATTTATTGGGTAGTGGTATGGCCTGATCTGTTTTGTGGCTTGCACCCCCCCAGGGGTGTGCCGCCGTGGGGGCCAGGTTTGCCAGACAGTTGGTATACCACTGGTCTCAGATGCACCTCTATGTTGAATTCATGACCAAAAAGGAAGAACAATCTATGAGGTAGCAGTGTACCAGGTTCATCCCTAGTTATGCCAGCCTTTTTATGGCTAATTGAGAGGAGGTGCCCATTATACCCATATCTAGGGCTATGACTTCATTATATAATTGTTTTTCCCATAGGAGACTATTACATGCAACCTTTAATTTCTAACACTGAACAATATTATGCCATAGCATAGATCAGTGTTATCAGCACTATGCTTCTCCAAGTTGCTTTGGCAAGCAGAAAGAAGATTGGACAGTATAGAGCCAGTATTTTATTAACTTTTGGTCCCATGATCAATTTTGATCGCAGGATCTAAAGGGTTAATATCCGCACAGCAGCAATCACTGCTGCATGCTAATAGCTGCCAGGGGATGCCTGATACAAAGCCGTATCACTATGAAATCTCACTCACTTACAGGGCACAGCAATGGATTATTCACAGTGCCATTTGGAAACGGTCTGGATGAAGCTTTTGGTTGAATACAATGGCCCTGATTTACTAAAGTTGTGAGCCAGATTCTGGCACATTGTGCCAGAAATTCTGTCTGCCCCAGAATTTGCGCAAGTAATTCTGTCTGTGCCAGAATTTGTGCCAGAATGGGGGGAAAAGGGGCATGGCTACTGAAAAGGGGGCGTGTCCCTGACATTTTCACAAAAAAACAACATATTTACTAAGGTTTCCACAGAAAATAT
This sequence comes from Hyla sarda, assembly GCF_029499605.1. Taxonomy (NCBI): domain Eukaryota; kingdom Metazoa; phylum Chordata; class Amphibia; order Anura; family Hylidae; genus Hyla; species Hyla sarda. The sequence continues at coordinate 226,612,576 of NC_079193.1, read as the reverse complement.
GGTGGATTTGAGGTGAGGAAAACCCGACAGATCAGAGCAGGTGTAAAAAAAACAAAATGTAGGAAAAAGTGCAAAATGTAGGGAAACCTTAGTAAAAAAAAACCTTGGAAAAAAAATTGTAGGGAATTAAAACCCACAAAGAAAACTACAGTCCACTGAAGTACCAAAGGATCATGAAGATGGTTGGCACACCAGAGGCTTCACTCCAACATGATGAGATCTGCTTAAAACTTTATTTTTCAGTAGTTGGCAAACATTGCACGGAATGGCTAGTCAGGCTCGGCAACAGCATCCTGCGCTTCCTGAACAGCAGCACTTTTAAACAGGTGTCCTGCTGTGATGTGATTTTCTTTTTGAGCCTCACACGCGTTGTTGCTCTGTGGGTCTCTGGTACTCTGACCTCCTGCTTGACCTGGACCTTGCTTTTGATTTTGGATTCTGCCTCTGATGATCTCTCCTGGTCTGACCCTGCTTTGACCTCTGACCTTGCGTTTGTTGTTGTCCCTGCCTCTATTCTGTTCTTTGCTTGTGACTTGATTTCTGGTTGTGATTTTGTCTTTATTGTGTCTGCTTGGCTCTGACCAAGTCTGTCTGACAACCCTTCTTTAGGCTAGGTGTCTGTTCAAGTGGGGGCCACTCTGTAGGTCCGACCACTGGAAGCTTTGTTGATCGTGAGAATGACACAAAACTGTCCCCAGAATAATTGGAGTGCACTTTGCTGTGCAGCCACTGCTCTGTTTATTCTTTAAGGACCCAGCCAATTTTCACTGTAGGACACGGCCATTTTTTGCACATCTGACCACTGTCACTTTAAACATTAATAACTCTGTGATGCTTTTACCTTTCATTCTGATTCCGAGATTGTTTTTTCATGACATATTCTACTTTATGTTAGTGGTAACATTTTGTCGATACTGGTATCATTTCTTGGTGAAAAATTCCAAATTTGATGAAAAAAAAGAAAATTTTGCATTTATTTTCCAAATAAATTATATATTAATTCACATATACAACATGTCTACTTTATCATTGCATCATAAAGTTGACATGTTTTTACTTTTGGAAGACATCAGAGGGCTTCAAAGTATAGCAGCAATTTTCATTTTTTTCACAAAATTTTCAAAATCCAAATTTTTCAGGGACCAGTTCTGTTTTGAAGTGGATTTGAAGGGTCTTCATATTAGCAATACCCCACAAATGACCCCATTATAAAAACTACACCCCTCAAAGTATTCAAAATGATATTCAAAAGGTTTGTTAACCCTTTAGGTGTTTCACAGGAATAGCAGCAAAGTGAAGGAGAACATTCAAAATCTTCATTTTTTAAACTGACATGTTCTTGTAGACCCAGTTTTTGAATTTTTACAAGGGGTAAAAGGAGAGAAATCTTCCTAAAATGTGTAACCCAATTTCTCTCGAGTAAGAAAATACCTCATATGTGTATGTCAAGTGTTCGGCGGGCGCAGTAGAGGGCTCAGAAGGGAATGAGCAACAGCGGGATTTTGGAGAATGAGTTTTTCTGAAATTGTTTTTGCGGGGCATGCCACATTTAGGAAGCCCCTATGGTGCCAGAACAGCAAAAAAAAAAAAAAAAAACACATGGCATACTATTTTGGAAACTAGACCCCTCAACATACATGGGGTCCAGTGAGTCTTAACACCCCACAGGTGTTTCACAACTTTTTGTTAAAGTTGGATGTGTAAATAATTTTTTTTTTCACTAAAATGCTAGTTTTCCCCCAAATTTAAAATATTTACATGGGTTAATAGGAAAGAATGCCCTCCAAAATGTGTTACCCCATCTCTTCCGAGTATGGAAATACCTCATATGTGCACATCAAGTGCTCTGTTGGTGTACTACAATGCTCAGAAGAGAAGGAGTCACATTTGGCTTTTGCAAAGTAAATTTTCCTGAAATGGTTTTTTGGGGGCAGGTCCCATTTAGGAAGCCTCTATGGTGCCAGGACAGCAAAAAAAAAAAAACACATGGTATACTATTTTGGAAACTACACCCCTCAAGGAACGTAACAAGGGGTACAGTAAGCCTTAACACCCCACAGGTGTGTGACGACTTTTCGTTAAAGTTGGACGTGTAAATTATTATAATTTTTTTTCACTAAAATGCTGGTTTTCCCCCAAAATTTACATTTTTACAAGGGGTAATAGGAGAAAATTACCCCCAAAATTTGTAACCCCATCTCTTCTGAGTGTGGAAATACCTCATATGTGCACATCAAGTGCTCTGTTGGCGTACTACAATGCTCAGAAGAGAAGGAGTCACATTTGGCTTTTGCAAAGTAAATTTTGCTGAAATGGTTTTTTGGGGGCATGTCCCACTCTATTGTTCCTCTGCACAAGGTTAGATAAATCTCCCTTATTATTCTTGCCATGAAAAAGCAACAGGAACCTCCCGTGGGAATGGAGACAAGCATTGGCGTGATGTTATTTACATGGGACTGTATGTTGGGGGTAGGGGAGTGATGTTATTTACATGGGACTGTATATTGGTAGTATAGGAGTGATGTTATTTACATGGGACTGTATATTGGTAGTATAGGAGTAATGTTATTTACATGTGACTGTATGTTGGTGCTATAGGAGTGATGTTATTTACATGTGACTGTATATTGGTAGTATAGGAGTGATGTTATTTACATGGGACTGTATATTGGTGGTATAGGAGTGATGTTATTCACATGGGACTGTATATTGGTGGTATAGGAGTGATGTTATTTACATGTGACTGTATGTTGGTGCTATAGGAGTGATGTTATTTACATGTGACTGTATATTGGTGGTATAGGAGTGATGTTATTTACATGTGACTGTATGTTGGTGCTATAGGAGTGATGTTATTTACATGTGACTGTATATTGGTAGTATAGGAGTGATGTTATTTACATGGGACTGTATATTGGTGGTATAGGAGTGATGTTATTTACATGGTACTGTATATTGGTGGTATAGGAGTGATGTTATTTACACGGGACTGTATATTGGTAGTATAGGAGTGATGTTATTTACATGGGACAGTATATTGGTGGTATAGGAGCGATGTTATTTACACGGGACTGTATATCGGCGGTATAGGAGTGATGTTATTTACATTGGACTGTATATTGGTGATATAGGAGTGATGCTATTTACACGGGACTGTATATTGGTAGTATAGGAGTGATGTTATTTACATGGGGCTGTATGTTGGTAGTATAGGAGTGATGTTATTTACATGTGACTGTATGTTGGTGGTAGGGGAGCGATGTTATTTACATGGGACTGTATGTTGGTGGTAGGGGAGCAATGTTATTTACATGGGACTGTATATTGGTAGTATAGGAGTGATGTTATTTACATGGGACTGTATATTGGTGGTATAGGAATGATGTTATTTTCATGGGACTGTGTATTGGTGGTATAAGAGTGATGTTATTTACATGGGACTGTATATTGGTGATATAGGAGTGATGTTATTTACACGGGACTATATGTTGGTAGTATAGGAGTGATGTTATTTACATGGGACTGTATGTTGGTAGTATAGGAGTGATGTCATTTACATGTGACTGTATGTTGGTGGTAGGGGAGCGATGCTGTATGTTGGTGGTAGGGGAGCAATGTTATTTACATGGGACTGTATATTGGTGGTATAGGAATGATGTTATTTTCATGGGACTGTGTATTGGTGGTATAGGAGCGATGTTATTTAGATGGGACTGTATGTTGGGGGTATAATAGTGATGTTATTTTCATGGGACTGTATGTTGGTGGTATAGGAGTGATGTTATTTACATGGGACTGTATATTGGTGGTATGGGAGTGATGTTATTTACATGGGAAAGGACTTAGGAATGTAGGGGGTAGTTCAGGGGAGCATGAAGAGGACTAGGGGGAAAGAGGGAGGAAGATTTATATTATATTCAGGGTACAGCGTATATCAGGGTTATATTTAGAGGCTACAGTGTGTGGTAGTATTTTACTACCTTACACTGGTAAAATGTGTACTTGTATTATATTCAGGGGGTACAGTGTGTGGCAATAATTTATTTAGAGGGTACAGTGTGTGACAGTATTATATTTAGGGGTACAGTGGTTGGCAGGACTATATTCATGCGTACAGTGGGTGGCAGTATTATATTCAGGGGTACAGTGTGTGGCAGTATTATATTGAGAGGGTTCAGTGCGTGGCAGTATTATATTGAGAGGGTTCAGTGTGTGGCAGTATTATATTCAGGGGTTCAGTGTGTGGCAGTATTATATTGAGAGGGTTCAGTGTGGGGCAGTATGATATTAAGAGGGTTCAGTGTGTGGCAGTATTATATTGAGAGGGTTCAGTGTGTGGTAGTATTATATTGAGAGGGTTCAGTGTGTGGCAGTATTATATTCAGGGGCCCAGTGTGTGGCAGTATTATATTGAGAGGGTTCAGTGTGTGGCAGTATTATATTGAGAGGGTTCAGTGTGTGGCAGTATTATATTCAGGGGCCCAGTGTGTGGCAGTATTATATTCAGGGATACAGTATATGGCAGTATTATATTCAGGGGATACAGTGGGTGACATTATTATACTCGGGGTACAGTGTGTGGCAGTATTATATTCAGGAGGTATGGCGTGTGGCAGTAATATATTTAGAGAGTACAACGTGTGGTAGGGTTTTATTTAGGGGGTACAGTGGTTGGCATTATTATATTCAGGGAGTACAGTGGGTGGCAGTATTATATTCAGGGGAGTACAGTGTGTGGTAGTATTATACTCAGGGGGTACAGTGGGTGGCAGTATTATATTCAGGGGGTATGGTGTGTGGCAATAATATATTTAGATGGTGCAGTGCGTGGCAGGGTTATATTCAGGAGGTACGGTATTTGGCAGAACAGTATTATATTCAGGGGGTACAGTATTTGGCAGTATTACATTCAGGGGGTACAGTGGGTGGCAGTATTATATTCAGGGGGTACAGTATTTGGCAGTATATTCAGAGGGTACAGTATTTGGCAGTATTATATTCAGGGGGTAAAGTGGTTGACAGTATTATATTCAGGGGTACAGTATTTGGCAGAAATCTAATAATTATTGTCTTCATACAGAGGATGAGGATCTGCTGACAAATTAGGGAACAAATGATGTCCGGGCGTTAGACTCTGCAGAGAAGATGTAACTGGAAGACGTCCTGACGTCCGGACAAGATGAGGAAGAAAAGGAAAGACAACAGAGAAGACGTCACTCAGGTCACTGATATTCTGTTTTCTCCTGACTGTCCCATCAGAGCTGTAGTCACTTGTAAGTTCTGTAGTTATGATGAGTGACATTGTACTCCAATCTGTGGCTCTCCAGCTGTTGCAAAACTACAACTCCCATATATCCTAAGTGCTGTAGTTACTGATATCTTTGTGCGGCTGAGGCAGAGTAAGGGGGTTGTCAGGGAAAGCAGGTCGTTAGGGGGGGGGGGGGGGGGTAATGGGTAGGGGGGCCCAGGACAATTTTTCGCATCGGGCCCTGTGGTTTCTAGCTACGCCTCACATCGAGAGAACTAAGAGTGAGAACAAGTGAGCATGTTAGGGACATCCTAGCAGCAAGGGAGATAAAGGTTATCAATACTTTGAAAACAATCCCAAAACATTTCAAGCTGGCGCACAATGGAGATCGACAGGAATTGAAGATCAGAGGTATTGAAAGGGTTCATACTGGCATCAGAGGGGGTGATGTACGTAATATCCTAGCCAGGAAAGAGTGCCGATGGATAGTGACACTCGGGACTATGGCGCCACAGGGATTAAATGAACAATTAAGCTTTGCCTCCTTTTTATGAACATCTATCCACCTGGTCCATGATTTTAATTGTTCTGTGTTTTTTTATTTTTTTGTAGGTTTTAACATCCAACACTATTACTAGTGTCTGTATAGATAGTGGGAGTCCGGAAGGAATAATATCATGGCATGCTCTGATACAAGATGAAAAGCACTCCGAGAATGGATGGAGGAGCGTCCAGAAACAAGAAAAAAGAGAGAGAAAAGGAGATAACACTGTGATTGGAATGATTTTTAATTATCCTCTCTTACTTTTTCTAGGTTCCCTTTTTCTTTCCCCTTTTCCCCCTTTCTCCCCCCCCCCCCCCTTCCTTTTTCCCTCTTCCCTCCCCTTTTTTCCTACCCCTCATCCCTTTTTCTCCCTTTTATTTTCTTTCTTATTCTTCTCTATACACTGTATGGGGTTTGTTTATGGATTGCATATTAGTTTTTTGGTGATATTGTGATGGGGTAGCACTAATCTCTTTATATATTATATTTTTAATAAAAATTTTCTGGTATGTAAATGGGATATTATTAATTGTTTTTTGAGTCACTGTCATATTAATTGCTCTGTATTGTTATGTAAAAAATTATGAATTATGTATAGTTATTATTATATTTGTAATTTGATACACTGAAGAATTTACATTGCACTGTAATGTTGTGTATATAATCATGAATTTTGTATATTTGCTAAATTGCACTTTGTCAAAGCATATATCTATTATTGCACTGTACATTGTGTAAATAATTATGAAATTTTGAATGGCATTCTAATATAGCACATTTGTCACTTTAATAATTGGCACGTTTCGGGTTGGTGGCGATAGGATGCACAGTATGGCACTTTCTTATTACTTAGCTGGACGCTTGATTCCAATGTGCACATGCGCACCGTCGCACGGACCGGCGCCGTCGCTCCCCTTTGTCAGTGGAACGCAGACCGTCGTCCCACGTCATTATGACGTGGTTACGCCGTTCTGTGGGATGACATGGGGGGGAGACTGCGTGATCCCAGCCAGTGACGTGGCGCATGTGCCGGATATGGAGGCAGAGCGATAGGAAGTCAGATGAGCATGCCGGAAGTGTGACTCACGCTTACCCCATATAAAAGACAGACACATACACAGCAACAGTAGCATCCTGAGGAAGGAGCGAAAGCGTGCTCGGGGTCCAGGCACAGCACCAGCAGCACACATGGGTAAGCAGCTTGGAAGTTACTACTTGTTATGAGGAGGACTCCTATTAGGGAATGATATAGTGCCATACTATGTACCTATCTGCATCCAGCCCCAGTGCAATATCAAGACTCATGATGCTGTGTGTTGCAATTGGCGCAACCTATATTTGATACATACATTCTGGCATATTTTGTTATGTGGTGCTAGCCCTGGTAGTTTTTTATGTCTGTAACTCTGTGAACATCACTATATAAGATATATATGTTTTTTTAATTGAATACAATAAAAGCTGTTTTTTTATGAATTGTTATTAACTTGGTCTTTTTGGTGGTATAGAATTGTGGTTATATCAAGTTGTTCTACTTTGGAAGATGATGTGAGTCCAATCACTTGCCGTAGCATTATGCATAATAATAGAGGCATTAGTAGGTATAGCCGGTTGGAGCTATGTGGTATAACGTCTATTAGGGTAACAGAGGGAGGGAGTTCCCTCAGTCACCGATCGGCGCTCTGCAAAGTGAAAGCAGAACGCCGATGGTTGCCATGGCAAACGGAGGACTGACAGTGGCCTCCGTTGTTATGGCGACAGATCAGTCTTTACCTAAGGTAGTGATTGATCTATCCTATGTCTATGACAGACATAGGTATAATTCAATAGTAAAAAAAAAAGAAAGTTAAATGTGAAAAAAAGTTAAAAAAAAATTAAAAAGTGAAAAAAATGTGAAAAAAAAATAAAAATATGAAAAACAAAATAAAAAAATTAGAAAAAAATTATAAAATCAATTATATATATATAATACACCCCAAAACACACCCAAAAAGTGTTCCCCCCTAAAAACATCAACATGTCCAGCAAAAAAAGAGTCCTCACACTATTGCGTCAGTGAAAAAATACAAAAAGTTATGGCTCACAGAATACGGCGACTTACAAACTTGATTTTTTTTTTTTTACAAAAATATTTTTTAGGTATAAATGAACTAAAATATAAAAAAAAGTATAGAAATTTGGTATCGACATAACTGTATCAACCTGCAGAGTAAAGTTAACATGTCATTTATACCGCATGACGAACGACCTAAATTTTTTTTATAAAAAACAACCGCAGAATAAATTTTTCATGTATACCACCTCATAAAAAATTATCAGAGGGTCACATGTACTCCAGAATGGTACCAATGAAAGCGTCAACTTGTCTCCCAAAAAAATATTTTTGCACCCCAGCACCTCTGCGACTTTATATGATTTCAACAAAATATCCTAAACTAAAAGGACGCCCCCAAAATCCATATAGCATGCCTTCATGTCTGAGGCCTGTGTGAGAGACACGTAGTGCATAAAGGCCACATATGGGATATTTCTAAATACATCAGAATTCAGGGAATAAATCTTGAGTTGTATTTCTTTGTCAACACCTACTGGGTTACATACCGTATTTATCGGCGTATAACACGCACTTTTTAGGCTAAAATTTTTAGCCTAAAGTCTGTGTGCGTGTTATACGCCGATACACCCCCAGGAAAGGCAGGGGGAGAGAGGCCGTCGCTGCCCGCTTCTCTCCCCCTGCCTTTCCTGGGGTCTAGAGCGCTGCTGCCGGCCCTTCTCTCCCCCTGGCTATCGGCACAGCTGCCCGTTCTGTCCTCCTGACTATCGGTGCCGGTGCCCCATCGCCGGCGCCTATAGTCAGGGGGAGAGAAGGGCCGGCAGCAGTGCTCTAGACCCCAGGAAAGGCAGGGGGAGAGAAGCGGGCAGCGATGGCCTCTCTCCCCCTGCCTTTCCTGGGGGTGTATCGGCGTATAACACGCACATAGACTTTAGGCAAAAATTTTTAGCCTAAAAAGTGCGTGTTATACGCCGATAAATACGGTATGTAACCCAGTAGGTGTTGACAAAGAAATACAACTCAAGATTTATTCCCCGTTGCCTCCCCCCATCCCCGGTGGCATAATTACCTGGGTCGGGTCCGCGCTGCTGCAGGCCTCCGGCGTCGTTGCTATGCGCTGCACGGTGCGGCGCATGACGTCAGTGCGCCGCGCCGTGTATAGCAACGACGCAGGGGACGCGCGCCGGAGGCCTGCAGCAGCGCGGACCCGACCCAGGTAATTATGCCACCAGGGATAGGGGGAGGCAACGGGGCAGTGGCGCCGGCAATGGGTGCTGCTGCCCCTTCTCTCCCCCTGGCTGTCGGCGCCGCTTCTCTCCCCCTGGCTATCGGCGCCGGCACCGATAGTCAGGGGGACAGAACGGGCAGTGGCGCCGATAGCCAGGGGGAGAGAAGGGCCGGCAGCAGGGCTCTAGACCCCAGGAAAGGCAGGGGGAGAGAAGCAGGCAGCGACGGCCTCTCTCCCCCTGCCTTTCCTGGGGGTGTATCGGGGTATACACGCGCACACACGCACCCTCATTTTACCATGAATATTTGGGTAAAAAACTTTTTTTACCCAAATATCCTTGGTAAAATGAGGGTGCGTGTTATAGGCCGGTGCGTGGTATATCCCGATAAATACGGTAAATAAAATGGATAAAAATGAAAAATCTGCAAAAAAATGACATTTTTTAATTCAGCCTCCACTATGCTTTCCTTTCTATGAAATGTCTAAAGGGTTAATAAACTTCTTTAATGTCATTCTGACTACTTTAAGGGGTGTAGTTTATAAAATGGGAGGATTTATGGGGGTATCTAACATACAGGCCCCTCAATTCCACTTCAGAACTGAACTGGTCCCTGAAAAATCAGATTTGGAAATTTTCTTGAAAATCTGGAAAATTTCAGCTAAGCTTATAAACCTTCTAACATTCTAAAAAAGTAAAAGAATGTTTACCAAATGATGGTAACATAAAGTAGACATTAGGTAGATGGGAATGAATAATTAATTTGGTGCGGTATGACTATTCGTACGAGCAGAAAATGTAGTCTATAAAAATGCAAATTTTTTTTTTTTTGCAGAATTTTGGATTTTATTTTTACAAAAATCACTAAATATGTTAATCAAAAATGTACCACTAATGTAAAGTAAAATATGTCACGAAAAAACAATCCCAGAATCTCTTTCATAAGTAAAAGCGTTCCAAAGGTATTACCAAATAAGTGGACGCATGTCAGATTTAGAAAATTTGCCTTGGTCATTAACCCCTTAAGGACCCAGGACGTACTAGAACATCCTGGCACCCTGGGCTTTAACGACCCAGGACGTACTAGTACGTCCTGGTGTTTCTCCAGTCTCTGCCGTGCCCCGGGCAGAGATCGAAAGCGGATGCCTGATGAAATCCTTCAGCAGGCATCCAGGCCAAACGCCGAGGGGGCCATGTAGGCTCCCCATGTCGGCGATCGCCGAAAATCGCTAGGGAAATCGCCCCTGCGATCTGCGGCGATACCGGGCTGATCGGGTCTCTGGGACCCGATGCCCGGTAATTTTGCATGATCCCGGCTGTCACAGACAGCCAGGACCATGCTAAAGTATAGGAGCGAGGTGGCAAGCCTGCCTTCTCCTCCTATCCCCTGCGATCCGTCGGTTAGTTAACCGACCAATCGCAGGGGGGGGGGGGGCGGTTACTTCCTCCCGCCCTGCCCGGCCCCTGGATGTCCGGAGAGGACGGGAGGAAGACCAGAGGACGCGACGGGGGAGTGATGGGGACCGGCCCCAGTACTTACCTCGTCCCTGAAGACCCGGATCCCGACGATGAAGACGGCGGCGGCGACAGGTGAGTTCCTCTTCAGCCGCGGTCGGGCCCTTTACAGCAATGCACGTCGCCGTAAAGTGACATGCATTTCTGTAATGGGACCCTGTATACTACAACTCCCAGCATGCCCAGACAGCCCTTGGCGTCTGGGCATGCTGTGAGTTGCAGTTTTGCAACATCTGGAGGTCCACAGTTTGGAGACCACTGTTCCCTTCCAGATGTTGCAAAACTACACATCCTCAGCATGCCCTTACTGTCGAGGCATGCTGGGAGTTGTAGTTCTGTAACATCTGGCCCTTCAGATGTTGCAGAAATACAACTCCCAGCATGCCTGGACAGTTTTGGCATACTGAGAGTTGTAGTTTTGCAACATCTGGAAGGCTACAGCTTGGACACCACTACACAGTGGACCCCAAACTGTTCTCCTCCAGTTGTTGCGTAACCCCTACTCCCAATATGCCCTTCGGCTGCCTGGGCATGCTGGGAGTTGTGGTTTTGCAACAACTGGAGGCACACTGGTTGGGAAACATTGTCTGTTTCCTAACTCAGTGTTTCCCAACCCGTGTGCCTCCAGCTGTTGCAAAACTATAACTACCAGCATGCTCTGATAGACCGTGCATGCTGGGAGTTGTAGTTTTGCAAAAGCTGGAGGTTCCCCCCCCCCACCCTGTGAATGTACAGGGTACAATCACACGGGCAGGGGGCTTACAGTGAGTATCAGGCTGCAAGTTTGCGATGCAGCAAATTTTGCGCGGCAGCTCAAACTCGCAGCGAGAAACTCGCTGTAATCCCCCGCCCATGTACCTTAAAAACACTACACTAACACAAAATAAAATAAGTAAAAGACACTACATATACACATACCCCTACACAGCCCCCCTCCCCAATAAAAATGAAAAACATCTGGTACGCCACTGTTTCCAAAATGGAACCTCCAGCTGTTGCAAAACAACAACTCCCAGTATTGCCGGACAGCCGTTGACTGTCCAAGCATGCTGGGAGTTTTGCAACAGCTGGAGGCACCCTGTTTGGGAATAGAATACCCCTATGCAAATCAAATTCAGGCCTCAAATGCGCATGGCACTCTCACCTAGGAGCCCTGTCGTATTTCAAGGCAACAGTTTAGGGCCACATATGGGGTATCGCCGTACTCGGGAGAAATTGCCTAACAAATTTTGGGGGGGCTTTTTCTCCTTTCACCCCTTATGAAAAGGGGAAGTTGGGGTCTACACCAGCATGTTAGTGTAAAAAAAATTTTTTTTACATTAACATGCTGGTGTTGCCCTATACTTTTCATTTTGACAAGAGGTAAAAGGGAAAAAAGCCCCCCAAAATTTGTAATGCAGTTTCTCCTGACTACGGAGATACCCCATATGTGGGCGCAAAGTGCTCTGGGGGCACACAACAAGGCCCAGAAGGGAGAGTGCACCATGTACATTTGAGGTGATTTGCACAGGGGTGGCTGATTGTTACAGCGGTTTTGACAAACGCAAAAAAAAAAAAAAAAAACACATGTGACCCCATTTTGGAAACTACACTCCTCACGGAATGTAATGAGGGGTGCAGTGAGAATTTACCCCTCACTGGTACAGCCCACTGTTCCAAAGATCTGACAGACACCAGTGGGGGTAAATGCTCACTGTACCCCTTGTTACGTTCCTCAAGGGGTCTAGTTTCCAAAATGGTATGCCATGTGGAGGTTATTTTCCTGTATTGGCACCATAGGGGCTTCCTAAATGCGATGTGCCCCCCGAGCAAAATTTGCTCTCAAAAAGCCAAATATGACTTCTCTCCTGAGCATTGTAGTTCGCCCATAGTGCCCTTCAGGTCAGCTTATGGGGTACCTCCATACTCAGAAGAGATAGGGTTACAAATTCTGGGGGTATTTTCTGCTATTAACCCTTGCATAAATGTGAAATTTGTGGGGGGGGGGGGGGGAAACACACATTTTAGTGACATTTTTTTTTTTTTACGTATGCAAAAGTCGTGAAACCCCTGTGGGGTATTAAGGCTCACTTAATTCCTTGTTACATTCCTCAGGGGGTCTAGTTTCCAAAATGGTATGCCATGTGTTTTTTTTTTTGCTGTCCTGGCACCATAGGGGCTTCCTAAATGCGACATGCCCCCGAGCAAAATTTGCTCTCAAAAAGCCAAATATGACTTCTTCTCTTCTGAGCATTGTAGTTCGCCCGTAGTGAACTTCAGATCAACTTATGGGGTACCTCCATACTCAGAAGAGATGGGGTTACACATTTTTGGGGGTATTTTCTGCTATTAACCCTTGCAAAAATGTGAAATTTGGGGGAAAACACACATTTTAGTGACATTTTTTTTTTTTTTTTACATATGCAAAAGTCTTGAAACCCCTATGGGGTATTAAGGCTCACTTAATTCCTTGTTACGTTCCTCAAGGGGTCTAGTTTCCAAAATGGTATGGCATGTGTTTTTTCTTTTGCTGTTCTGGCACCATAACAAAATTTTTCATCAAATTTGGGGATTTTTCACCAAGAAAGGATGCAAGTTACCACAAAATTTTTCCACTATGTTAAAGTAGAATATGTCACGAAAAACATTCTCGGAATCAGAATGATAACTAAAAGCATTCCAGAGTTATTAATGTTTAAAGTGACAGTGGTCAGATGTTCAAAAAATGTCCGGGTCCTAAGGTGTAAAATGGCTTGGTCCTTAAGGGGTTAAAGGGGTACTCCGGTGGAATTTATTTTTTTTTTTTATCAACTGGTGCCAGAAAGTTAAACTGATTTGTGAATAATGGGAAAATATATGTATATACCAGTCCTCAAGAACACTAGGGATGTGTAGAATAAAGAGGAAAGAAAATAGTGGATCTAATAAAGATTTATTAATATATGTATATAAGTAAGTAAATGCAAATAAATCACCAATCACTCTGCAGGGCCCTTGCAGGAATGAATTGGTAATAATCAATTAATATTTAAATAAAAATGCAAATGAAAATGCAGATAAAAATGCAGATAAAAATAATATAGCAGAAATGCACCAATGTCCACTACGGTGATTAGCAACGTGTCTCTTTTGGTTAGTAGTCAGTCTTGGTCACAGTTAAGTCCAAGGATATCCAATTAAAAGAGTCACAGTTCAGTAATCAACTCCTATGATACTGTAGCCAAATATAGCAATAGTGGCGATAATAGCAACAGTTGTAGCAATTATGGCAGTAGTTTGTAGAGTATCGGTGCACAGCACCACTCACCCTCCTTCTCGACTGTTAGCGATCCCGGCAAGCAATGATGTTCACAGGTAGCGATTTCGGCAGACCGCGATGTCCTGTAGGTGATAAGAGCTGTTTGTATTGCCGGTCTGGATCGTAGCCTAGGTGAGTGGTTCTCCGGTGGGCTGTAAGTATCCTGGGCTGGCACGGGGAGGCGTCAGGCCTAGGGAGAACGTGTCCAGGAACTCTGCCGTCCGGGGCTGTGAATGGAGATCTGGGAGCAGCTGCGTGTCTGAATGATGCGCTAGCTGCGCGCGTGTAGCAGTGGTCCCAGTTCTGTGAGCATCCAGCAGTTGCTAACCAAAATGTGTGGATATAGTCTCTTTAGAAGTGGTATAAGGTGCTTACTGTCACTGAAAAAAAGGCCCGCAGGCCTTGAAACGAGTCTGACTTGCAAAAGCACCTTATACCACTTCTAAATAGACTATATCCACACATTTTGGCTAGCAACTGCTGGATGCTCACAGAACTGGGACCACTGCTACACGCGCGCAGCTAGTGCATCATTCAGACACGCAGCTGCTTCCAGATCTCCATTCACAGCCCCGGACGGCAGAGTTCCTGGACACGTTCTCCCTAGGCCGGACGCCTCCCCGTGCCAGCCCAGGATACTTACAGCCCACCGGAGAACCACTCACCTAGGCTACGATCCAGACCGGCAATACAAACAGCTCTTATCACCTACAGGACATCGCGGTCTGCCGAAATCGCTACCTGTGAACATCATTGCTTGCCGGGATCGCTAACAGTCGAGAAGGAGGGTGAGTGGTGCTGTGCACCGATACTCTACAAACTACTGCCATAATTGCTACAACTGTTGCTATTATCGCCACTATTGCTATATTTGGCTACAGTATCATAGGAGTTGATTACTGAACTGTGACTCTTTTAATTGGATATCCTTGGACTTAACTGTGACCAAGACTGACTACTAACCAAAAGAGACACGTTGCTAACCACCGTAGTGGACATTGGTGCATTTCTGCTATATTATTTTTATCTGCATTTTTATCTGCATTTTCATTTGCATTTTTATTTATATATTAATTGATTATTACCAATTCATTCCTGCAAGGGCCCTGCAGAGTGATTGGTGATTTATTTGCATTTACTTACTTATATACATATATTAATAAATCTTTATTAGATCCACTATTTTCTTTCCTCTTTATTCTACACATCCCTAGTGTTCTTGAGGACTGGTATATACATATATTTTCCCATTTTTTGACTAGGCCTGATTGGGTGAAGGCATCACCTTTAACCTCGAACACTCTCCTTACCTTTATCTTTAAGTGAGCTACACATCCTGTTGTCCATATTTCTGATTTGTAAATATCTTAATCCTTCCAGTACTTATTAGCTGCTGAATACTACAGAGGAAATTCTTTTCTTTTTGGAACACAGTGCTCTCTGCTGACATCATGACCATAGTGCTCTCTGCTGACACCTCTGTACATTTTAAGAACTGTCCAGAGTAGGAGAAAATCCTCATAGAAAACATGTGCTGCTCTGGACAGATCATGGCGCAAAAAATGAGCCCTCATACCGCCGCTTATATGCCACTCTGGACAGTTCCTAAAATGGACAGAGATGTCAGCAGAGAGCACTTTCTGGCACCAGTTGATTAAAAAAAAAAAAATGTAAAAATTTTTTTCCACCGGAGTACTCCTTTAATGCTAATCGGTCTTAAAACTGGCTCTTGCTGTCAAGGGTTATGCAAGGTGAAGTTACTAGTCTATGTCTGAGGACAATCTTAAAGCTTCATTTTTTCATATGTGTTGTCTATATGTAGTAAACAGAAATGCAAGAGACTTGTATTAATTCAATTTATAAATTCCACCAGATGGACACCTTTATTTACATTGTAAATTCAATACAAGATTGACATCTCTGTTAGATGAGAGCCTATATATAGACCAAGAATTGCTTATTTTCCTTTATTGTATTTAATACTGTTATAGGATTTTTCTGGTGAGATATTTTGCATATTCATTCATGCTGTGCTATTTGCTCGGCCATGTTTGCCACAACTGTTTGTGCTGTGGTCAGCTTTAGGTTGATAAAATGTAGTCAAAGTTCCTAAAATATCAGACATGTTCTCTGGGGTAGATGTCTTTTCCAGTGCACACTCACTTGGCTGATACTCACCATATTCTGCAGAAATGGTGTGATGAAATATCAATAACATATAATTATTAACAGATCAGATAATAAGAGTCAAATTGGGAGCTTAAGATGTGTTCACTGGAAATTAAAGGGGTACTCCCAACAGCAAGGCCATATTTACAGCTTGTGTTGCCCTAGGTCCTAAGACTGAATACACCACAAGTGCCAGAATGTTTTCATGCAAATATTTCTAAATATGCAACAAAAGCCCATAGAGGTTCAGTTGTGGATTCACTATGAATCTCACCTCTATACAAAGAAAGTAAATTGATCACAAATATACATATATTGAGTATACACATAGTGAGCATGCTTCAGCTGAAAATCTGCAGGTAAAATTTGCAGCTTTCTGAAACATGTGAGAAATAGATTTTTTTTTCCACCTTGCCACTGTATGGGGGCAGTAGCTGCATTAAAAGTAGCATTTTTTCGCACTAAAGTGCTGCCCCTCTCAACACTATGGCCCTAGCCATGGGCCCACAACTGTCTGATGGCAAGTATGGCCAAGCCCATGAAGGAACAAGGGCTCCTCCACATGATATGTCATAAATGTCCACCTTTGGCATCCATACCTATTTTTAGAAGGAGGGGTCCCTGGTTGGCTGGTGACTGCTGGAGGTGGTTGGAAAGTTGAAACGGCCAAGCAATATAATACGCTGCTTAGATAACCCACAGTCAAAGTCAATGGGAGTTAGGTAAATTGAGTAAATCAGCTGGCCTGACTGTTTTTGGCTTCCTAACCACCTCAAGCAAACACATGCAGTCTGGAAGGGGTCAGAACCCCTTGTTCTAAAGATAGGTGTGGGAGACGCATTTAGGGACATTTATGCTGTATCCTGTGGTTATGCCATAAATGTCTCAGACGTGGAATACCCCTTTAACTGCATGGGACAGGGGTCAAGTGGCCACTCCATGCAGCAACTCTGAGGGAGTGAGCTAAAAAATGTTGGTGTGTTCACATACTGCGATTGGATCAAAATATTTGCCACAGTACTAAGGCAAAGAACACAACTTACACACTACATGTGAGCACCTCCTTATGACCTATTTAGTGATACAGTAAATGTTATCCACTGGGTTGGTTTACTAAGGGTCCGAAGGAAGGTAATCTTTAGTCTATTTATAGGCATATGTTTCTTTCTGTATTATTGAGTGGGAGTGAATCCAGTCATAGAGGAAAGCTTTACCAAAAAAACCTTTCCAGCATTTGCTGCTAAATCTACCTCACTCACATGGAGCTGAACCACACTTGGGTGAATTAAGCTTTTCGCACACATGTAATACAGACATATTGTAGTAATTTTAATTAAGGCTATAAATCCTATCTCTATCTCGACTGCCGGTCTAATATCCTGAATGTACGGAGATCTATAATACTGTTAGTTCAGGTAATTAGAGCCGCTATGGAGATAGGATTTACAGCTATGATGAAGAAAAAGTACCTTTGTATAAAAAGAAATCTAATTTGCCCTATATAGACTGATCTATCATTAACCATAAGTCAATTCCATATGGTATCTGAGTTCTGCTTATTATGCACATAAGCTACCGTGCCTGGGCCAGGAATAAGATATTATGTGTGTGGTGAGGTTGTGATGAAGGGCAGATGTTATTACCCTAGGGGTAGATGGCATTAACCCCTTGTATTCGTGACACTAGGGCGTGGTTAACCTCTGCACCACCCGAGGTATTGCCGCTGCATCCTGGGCTAGGCGCGGGGCAAATAATGACTCCGGTACGGAACAACAGCAGCTTTACTGACGTGGACAAGTGTTATAGTCTTTACAGCTCAGTTAGGCCCAAGGAGATGACCAGTGACTTTACAGACTTGAGGGCTCGTTGGGACTTGTAGTGGACATGGACTGAATTAAGCAGACCCACGCTGAATTTAGCAGACTTGACTGACTTCACTATGACTACCTAGACATCACCCCTGTGGTAGCTTACCAGGCTTTGACGTTCCCCTGTGGGGCACTTGGTGTTGGAAGCTTGGCTGTGTGGTTAGGCATTGGGTCTCTTCAGGACACCAGACACTCTCAGGTCTTGACTGTTCTGTAATGGATGTAACGGCTGGTGATGGAGAAGGTGATCCGCTGAACCTGTGTGAATGATGGAATGGGCCGTACCAGGGTGCGGAGTCTAAGGTGCCGCTGGTTTTCACCAGAGCCCACCGCAAAGCAGGATGGACTTGCTGCGGCAGACGGCACCCAGATCACTACCCCTGATACTACTCGTCCACACAGGCTGCCGAGGTGTACAGGAAGGCTGCCGTGGCACAGGAAGGATAAGGCAAGTTTATAGTCAGGACAGGCAAAAGGTCAGGACTGGCAGCACAGGAACGTGGTCAGGGACGTGGCAAGGTGGTCAGGGGCTGGCGGCACAGGAGGAAGGTCAGGAATGTAGTAGGAGGATACGGTACACGGATAGTCAGAACACACAGAAAACGCTTTCTCTAAGGCTCAAGGAGACACAAAGATCCAACAGGGGTCAAGGAGAAGTCAGTCCCCTTTATAGGGTCAGGGCCCGGCAATTACCAATTGCCTGCAAGCTGGCCCTTTAAATCTCAGAGAGCGCGCACACTAGGGGACATTTTAAAGGCACAGTACACTTATTACAACCTATATACATAGAAATAATAAAAATATTTCACAAAAATATATTACTTGATATTATAAACATTACTACAGTGGAACTTGTGGGGGTCCAACACCTGGTGCTGACGAGTTGCCAGAGACAGTCCAAAGGCCTGGGACAGCCTCTGGTGCTGGGACACCACATATGTTCATAAAAAGCTGATATTACATACAGCATACTTGATGGCTGATATTTAAGGTGCTCCAGAACGGTAGGGACGCCCTTTTACTCACTGTGGTATCCGTCTGTGCTGTCCTATTTTAATCTGCTGTTTATGTGTTTTGTCACCCCCTTTTTCTTTTGTTCCCACCCTGTCTGTGTCCTTTCCCCCCATCTCTGCATCAGCTGATGTTTTGCTTTGTGGAACTGGTGCTGCATCCAGCCTTTAATGGGCACCAGCTTTGACACAGAGGGGTAGTTAAAAGACCTTTGTGCCGAACTTGTTGCATGTTCACAAGTCTATTGGTATATTGTCACGATGCCGGCTGGCAGGAGGTGGATCCTCTGTGCCAGAGAGGGATTGGCGTGGACCGTGCTAGTGGACCGGTTCTAAGTCACTACTGGTTTTCACCAGAGCCCGCCGCAAAGCGGGATGGTCTTGCTGCGGCGGTAGTGACCAGGTCGTATCCACTAGCAACGGCTCAACCTCTCTGACTGCTGAAGATAGGCGCGGTACAAGGGAGTAGACAGAAGCAAGGTCGGACGTAGCAGAAGGTCGGGGCAGGCAGCAAGGATCGTAGTCGGGGCAACGGCAGGAGGTCTGGAACACAGGCTAGGAACACACAAGGAAACGCTTTCACTGGCACAATGGCAACAAGATCCGGCGAGGGAGTGCAGGGGAAGTGAGGTATACATAGGGAGTGCACAGGTGAACACACTAATTAGAACCACTTGCGCCAATCAGCGGCGCAGTGGCCCTTTAAATCGCAGAGACCCGGCGCGCGCGCGCCCTAGGGAGCGGGGCCGCGCGCGCCGGGACAGGACCGACGGAGAGCGAGTCAGGTAGGGGAGCCGGGGTGCGCATCGCGAGCGGGCGCCACCCGCATCGCGAATCGCATCCCGGCTGGAGGCGGTATCGCAGCGCACCGGGTCAGTGGATCTGACCGGAGCGCTGCAGTAGCGAGAGTGTAGCGAGCGCTCCGGGGAGGAGCGGGGACCCGGAGCGCTCGGCGTAACAGTACCCCCCCCCTTGGGTCTCACCCTCTTCTTAGAGCCTGAGAACCTGAGGAGCAGACTTTTGTCTAGGATATTGTCCTCAGGTTCCCAGGATCTCTCTTCAGGACCACAACCCTCCCAATCGACCAAAAAAAAAGTTTTCCCTCTGACCTTCTTGGAGGCCAGTATCTCCTTTACGGAGAAGATGTCCGAGGAGCCGGAAACAGGAGTGGGAGAAACAAGTTTGGGAGAGAAACGGTTGATGATGAGTGGTTTAAGAAGAGAAACGTGAAAGGCATTAGGAATACGAAGAGAAGGAGGAAGAAGAAGTTTGTAAGAGACAGGATTAATCTGGCACAAAATTTTGAAAGGACCAAGATAGCGTGGTCCCAATTTGTAGCTAGGGACACGGAAGCGGACATATTTAGCGGAGAGCCATACCTTGTCTCCAGGAGAAAAAATGGGGGGAGCTCTTCTTTTCTTATCAGCAAACTTCTTCATGCGTGATGAAGCCTGTAAGAGAGAATTTTGGGTCTCTTTCCATATGGTGGAAAGATCACGAGATATTTCATCCACAGCGGGCAAACCAGAGGGCAAGGGAGTAGGGAGGGGGGGAAGAGGGTGACGGCCGTACACCACGAAAAATGGGGATTTGGAGGAAGATTCAGAGACTCTGAAGTTATACGAGAATTCGGCCCATGGTAGAAGATCTGCCCAGTCATCCTGGCGGGAGGAAACAAAATGCCGTAAATAATCACCCAGGACCTGGTTAATTCTTTCTACTTGCCCATTGGATTGAGGATGATAGGCAGAAGAAAAGTTTAATTTAATCTTGAGTTGTTTACAGAGAGCCCTCCAGAATTTTGACACGAATTGGACGCCTCTGTCCGAGACGATCTGCGTGGGCAACCCGTGAAGACGAAAAATGTGTACAAAAAATTGTTTTGCCAACTGAGGCGCTGAAGGGAAGACCAGGAAGAGGGATGAAATGTGCCATCTTGGAGAATCGATCAACGACCACCCAAACAACAGTGTTGCCACGGGATGGGGGTAAGTCTGTAATAAAGTCCATACCAATCAGAGACCAAGGCTATTCGGGGACAGGCAGAGGATGAAGAAGACCAGCGGGCTTCTGGCGAGGAGTCTTATCCCGGGCACAGACAGTGCAGGCTCGCACAAAATCCACAACATCCGTCTCCAGAGTCGGCCACCAATAGAAACGAGAGATGAGTTGCACGGATTTCTTGATGCCCGCATGACCTGCGAGATGGGAGGAGTGACCCCATTTGAGGATTCCGAGGCGTTGGCGTGGAGAGACGAAGGTCTTCCCTGGAGGAGTTTGCCTGATGGAGGCTGGAGAAGTGGAGATCAGGCAGTCAGGAGGAATGATGTGTTGCGGAGAGAGCTCTACTTCCGAGGCATCCGAGGAACGAGAGAGAGCATCGGCCCTAATGTTCTTATCGGCAGGCCGAAAGTGAATTTCAAAATTAAATCGGGCAAAGAACAGAGACCACCTGGCCTGGCGAGGATTCAGCCGTTGGGCAGACTGGAGATAGGAGAGGTTCTTGTGATCGGTGTAAATAATAACTGGAAATCTTGATCCCTCCAGCAGATGCCTCCATTCCTCAAGTGCTAATTTAATGGCTAGTAGCTCTCGATCCCCGATGGAGTAGTTCCTCTCCGCCGGAGAGAAGGTCCTAGAAAAAAAACCACAAGTAACAGCATGCCCGGAAGAATTTTTTTGTAGAAGGACCGCTCCAGCTCCTACTGAGGAGGCATCAACCTCCAATAGGAAGGGTTTAGATGGGTCAGGTCTGGAGAGCACGGGAGCCGAAGAAAAGGCAGACTTGAGCTGTTTAAAGGCGTCTTCCGCTTGAGGAGGCCATGACTTAGGATTGGCATTCTTTTTGGTTAAAGCCACGATAGGAGCCACAATGGTAGAAAAATGTGGAATAAATTGTCTGTAATAATTGGCGAACCCCAAAAAACGTTGGATAGCACGGAGTCCGGAGGGGCGTGGCCAATCTAAGACGGCAGAGAGTTTGTCTGGATCCATTTGTAGTCCCTGGCCAGAGACCAAGTATTCTAGGAAAGGAAGAGATTGACATTCAAACAGACATTTCTCCATTTTGGCATAAAGTTGATTGTCACGAAGTCTCTGAAGAACCATGCGGACATGCTGGCGGTGTTCTTCTAGGTTGGCAGAAAAAATCAGGATATCGTCCAGATACACAACAACACAGGAATATAAGAGATCACGAAAAATTTCATTAACAAAGTCTTGGAAGACGGCAGGGGCGTTGCACAGGCCAAAGGGCATGACCAGATACTCAAAGTGTCCATCTCTAGTGTTAAATGCCGTTTTCCATTCATCCCCCTCTCTGATGCGGATGAGATTATAAGCACCTCTTAAGTCCAGTTTGGTAAAGATGTGGGCACCTTGGAGGCGATCAAAGAGTTCAGAGATGAGAGGTAGGGGGTAGCGGTTCTTTACCGTGATTTTATTAAGACCGCGGTAGTCAATGCAAGGACGTAGGGAGCCATCTTTTTTGGACACAAAGAAAAATCCGGCTCCGGCAGGAGAGGAGGATTTGCGGATAAAGCCCTTTTTTAAATTTTCCTGGATGTACTCAGACATAGCAAGAGTCTCTGGGGCAGAGAGAGGATAAATTCTGCCCCGGGGTGGAGTAGTGCCCGGGAGGAGGTCAATAGGACAGTCATAAGGCCTGTGAGGAGGTAGAGTCTCAGCTTGTTTTTTGCAAAAAACATCCGCAAAGTCCATATAGGCCTTAGGGAGACCGGTTACAGGGGGAACCACAGGGTCACGGCAAGGAGAACTGGGAACCGGTTTAAGGCAGTCCTTGAAACAAGAGGAACCCCAACTCTTGATCTCCCCAGTGGACCAATCCAGGGTTGGGGAATGGTGTTGAAGCCAGGGTAGTCCGAGGAGAATTTCGGAAGTGCAATTGGGGAGGACCAAAAACTCAATTTTCTCGTGATGAGGTCCGATGCACATTAGGAGGGGCTCCGTGCGGAAACGTATGGTACAGTCCAATCTTTCATTGTTAACACAATTGATGTAGAGGGGTCTGGCGAGAATGGTCACCGGGATGTTGAACCTGTTGATGAGAGAGGCCAAAATAAAATTTCCTGCAGATCCGGAATCCAAGAAGGCCATAGTAGAGAAGGAGAAGGTAGAGGCAGATATCCGCACAGGCACAGTAAGACGTGGAGAAGCAGAGTTGACATCAAGGACTGTCTCACCTTTGTGCGGAGTCAGCGTACGTCTTTCCAGGCGGGGAGGACGGATAGGACAATCCTTCAGGAAGTGTTCGGTATCGGCACAGTACAGGCAGAGATTCTCCATGCGGCGTCGTGTCCTCTCTTGAGGTGTCAGGCGAGACCGGTCGACCTGCATAGCCTCCACGGCGGGAGGCACAGGAACGGATTGCAGGGGACCAGAGGAGAGAGGAGCCGGGGAGAAAAAACGCCTCGTGCGAACAAAGTCCATATCCTGGCGGAGCTCCTGACGCCTTTCGGAAAAACGCATGTCAATGCGAGTGGCTAGATGAATGAGTTCATGTAGGTTAGCAGGGATTTCTCGTGCGGCCAGAACATCTTTAATGTTGCTGGATAGGCCTTTTTTAAAGGTCGCGCAGAGGGCCTCATTATTCCAGGATAGTTCAGAAGCAAGAGTACGGAATTGTACGGCGTACTCGCCAACGGAAGAATTACCCTGGACCAGGTTCAACAGGGCAGTCTCAGCAGAAGAGGCTCGGGCAGGTTCCTCAAAGACACTTCGAATTTCCGAGAAGAAGGAGTGTACAGAGGCAGTGACGGGGTCATTGCGGTCCCAGAGCGGTGTGGCCCATGACAGAGCTTTTCCAGACAGAAGGCTGACTACGAAAGCCACCTTAGACCTTTCAGTAGGAAACTGGTCCGACATCATCTCCAAGTGCAGGGAACATTGAGAAAGAAAGCCACGGCAAAATTTAGAGTCCCCATCAAATTTATCCGGCAAGGATAGTCGTAGGCCTGAAGCGGCCACTCGCTGCGGAGGAGGTGCAGGAGCTGGCGAAGGAGATGATTGCTGAAGCTGTGGTAGTAGCTGCTGTAGCATCACGGTCAGTTGAGACAGCTGGTGGCCTTGTTGCGCTATCTGTTGTGACTGCTGGGCGACCACCGTGGTGAGGTCGGCGACAACTGGCAGAGGGACTTCAGCGGGATCCATGGCCGGATCTACTGTCACGATGCCGGCTGGCAGGAGGTGGATCCTCTGTGCCAGAGAGGGATTGGCGTGGACCGTGCTAGTGGACCGGTTCTAAGTCACTACTGGTTTTCACCAGAGCCCGCCGCAAAGCGGGATGGTCTTGCAGCGGCGGTAGTGACCAGGTCGTATCCACTAGCAACGGCTCAACCTCTCTGACTGCTGAAGATAGGCGCGGTACAAGGGAGTAGACAGAAGCAAGGTCGGACGTAGCAGAAGGTCGGGGCAGGCAGCAAGGATCGTAGTCAGGGGCAACGGCAGGAGGTCTGGAACACAGGCTAGGAACACACAAGGAAACGCTTTCACTGGCACAATGGCAACAAGATCCGGCGAGGGAGTGCAGGGGAAGTGAGGTATACATAGGGAGTGCACAGGTGAACACACTAATTAGAACCACTTGCGCCAATCAGCGGCGCAGTGGCCCTTTAAATCGCAGAGACCCGGCGCGCGCGCGCCCTAGGGAGCGGGGCCGCGCGCGCCGGGACAGGACCGACGGAGAGCGAGTCAGGTAGGGGAGCCGGGGTGCGCATCGCGAGCGGGCGCCACCCGCATCGCGAATCGCATCCCGGCTGGAGGCGGTGTCGCAGCGCACCGGGTCAGTGGATCTGACCGGAGCGCTGCAGTAGCGAGAGTGTAGCGAGCGCTCCGGGGAGGAGCGGGGACCCGGAGCGCTCGGCGTAACATATATGCTGATACTGTAGGTCAACATGGTCCTTGCAAACTGTGCCATGCAAAAGCTGTCTATGAAAAAAAAAACTGCTTATAGGGTACGCAGCTATGGCGGGCACTAATATTTTGAAATTAAATAATTTATTGTTTAGCAGATTAGCAGAGCATGCTATGTATGTTATGAGCATAGCGTCTATTACCAGCACCATTCCACTCTAATAGCTTAGGGCAACATGTGCTTATAGCATAATGTGCTTTGCTAATCTGATTAACAATAAATATTTCATTTTAAAATATTAGTGCCCCAATAGCTTTTGACCCCAGCCATGTGTACCCGGGGTTTACCTTATAGGCAGCTATTCACTGTATCAGCTTCAGGCTAATGTGCATGACCTGTAGCTGTCACATCATACTCTATGGGTGCAGAGACTGACAGGGCCGGGAGCTAATGCACATATGTCACAATGCATGCTGCTGTGAACCTGGCAAGGGAGTGAAGACTGGGCACCGTAAGCACAGCCATCACTGCAAGTTGAATAACTGAACATTTTAAACAACAGGAGAAAATTGTTCCTTTTTTTAATTTTATTTTTTTATTTATTTTAGTTTTGGTGGCTATTTATGTCAAAACACCGAGTTGGAATACCCTTTTACATTGTAAGGGTGTGTGTAAAGCAAACGTATAGACTGCTAAGGATACACCTTTACCCAGCCTCTTACTCTTCAGTCCTTTTGTGCACTTGCTCCTCACACTGTAACACACAATGGCCCTCATTTACTATTCTAAACCCGACTTGTTTTGTCAGGTTTTTTGGGCGCATCTTTGTCTGCGACATGTCGCAGACATCGTGCGCCAGTCTGCGACACGATGCAACATTTTTTCCCGACAGACCCGATGTGGATTCTCCCAAACCCGAAAAAGGGGCGTAACCCGACATTTCTGAGCTTTCCCATGTATTTATAAAGGTTTCCAACCCGAATTTGTTGTATTGTTGTGGATTTTTTCCCGACAACTCAGAGGAGTTGGAAACCAAAACCAACAAAACCCACGTGCGACAAACAGGATGCAACATAATAATAAATACCAGGGGAAAAAAGCAGTCGGGTAAGAAAGCAAGATAGACTTACAAGCCGATTTTCTAAGTAAATGAGGGCCAATATCCTGATACTGGCAATGCCAATACCAAGTCAGCAGTTGTTCTCCTACAGAGAATAAATCCCTAGTTATGGACTTTGCTTTGACCACCTGATGGTCAGAGACTGTACTAGTAATGTACATTGTCAGCAGGCGTACACAGTCAAGTGAAATACAACTAGACAGGGTGCTCTATGGAAGGGAGTAGCCTTGAGACCAGTTGGGGACCAGGGAAGCATCACCATGAAACCCCCAGAGAATTGGTTGAAAAAAAATTTGCCTCAAAATCCACATCATTTGGTGTGGATTTTTGTGGCCTATTTCTCAGTTGATCTGCAACAGGAATGAAATGGATAAATGGAACAGATTTCTGCCAAATAAATGTTCTTTATAGAATTTTCCACGCAAGAATTTACTTTTACTATTAGACCTCATGGCTACCTCCAGTCTTACTAAACTAATATATAAAAAGCATTGCAGAAAAGTATGATAACTCTGTAAAGAAGAAGCAACATGTGAGATATGTAAAGAGTTAAGCACTTCAGTAGGCAGGGACACGCAGCAGAGCCAGGCAGGGTGTGATGTAGTGTCTGCCTTCCCCACTTGTTTATAAATTGTTAGGCAACCTGATTGAAATGTGCGAGTGTCTATTCATTCCCCGGGTTTTACACATCCAGCAGTAAATTAGCAGGCAGGGGAACTTTGCTGTGTGACAAGTGAAAAATACCGGCAGGCTTCTTTATTCCTTTACAGACAGCATCATAAAGTACAGGCCGCATCCACATCTCTTCTGTGCTGCTAATGGCTGCCCTAACCGCAAAGTGGTAAATCCTTTCTGTGACAGTCAAGGTGATATCTCTTTTACTGTCTTTTCATTCAGGTTAATGTTTAAGCAGTGCGTGTATAAACTGGCACGGGGAACAGTTGGCCCTTGTACTTCTATAAATGGCAGAGAGGTTGGGTCTGTTGAAGCTTGTCTGTCAGCTGTTTGAACAAGACAAGCACCTTGATACAGCTGGCCCAGCGCATTCGGTTTCATGCTTTACACACCGCCCTGGCTGTGACTGACTCCATTCCTATCCCCTTTCCAGTGACTGCTGCTGTGAGTACAACTCCCCTCCTCCCGCTCACATTACTCTGCTTCATGACCTACTTTGAAAATATGGTGTGAATAAAGATTCACAAATTAGATTGGAAGCCTGCCATAGGCTGTGCAAACAAGCCTGGTCTGGGAAGTTCCTGTTAGAACAAACATGGCTATCTCCACACCCTCCCTATGTAGGGCCCAGCTTTCACTATTCAGCTGTGCACGTCCCACAGGTCAGGGCTGATTGGTTGTCTTTGCTGACTACATCAGAGCTCTGCTGTGCAATGATATGAAGCCTCTATCATATCTCCTAGCAAGCGAAACAGCTGAGCTCGGGATAAAGATGAATGTGTTCTGCTTCCTGGTGGAGCTGTCGGCTGGATCTCATTTGGAATATCAGTACTACAGGTCAAAGTCAGTGCAAAGCACTCAGTGACATGAGTTCTATTTCCACGGAATGGATGCGTGCCAAACTCCAGATACGTCAGATGCACTGCGGTCAATAAATGACATGTTTATTTTCAATGTACACAATGGTAATATGTAACTAAAATGCAGATTTTGTTACCATGTTACTAGATGCAAGACATAAACAAATGCGTATGAGTCACTTTTTTTTTTTTTCTGGAGAGGACATATATAATAAATAAGCAAATCCAAGAAGATCTCACCAGCCACTGCTAGGCTGTGGACAAATAGATACTGAACCAGGAGAACTAGGTCTGTTGTATGAGCCAAAGTGGTGATCAAACATCTGAATGAAAGTGCAGCAATGTTTACAGACAAATACATGAGAATGGATGGAGCACTCACTGGGTATCTGTAAAAAGTCTTGTTTATTATTTAACAGCAAAGTGGGGAGACAAGGATGGTGCGGGTAACATGGATAGGAAACCACCATTTCTCACCACACAGGTGCTTCTTCCTGCCTCCACTAGTGGTCACTACTTGCAGTGCGATTGCGAGGGTCCAAAGGAAAGAGAAAATGGTGGCCAGAGGTCTCTTCACCTGTACTCTGTGCCACTCTTCTGCTATCCACTTTTAAAAATCTGCCATCTGGCAGGCTGTACAAGAAGATTGCTGATATTACTGAGCATTGCTATGTAAGGCCAGACTGGGACCAAAAAAAGGCCCCTTTATGTAATTATAGTGGCAGCCCGCTTTAGGTAGTTAAAGTTGCAGCCCCTTTATGTAGTTGAAGTGGCAACCCCCTTTAGGTAGTTGTAGTAACAGCCCCTTTATGTAGTTGAAATGGCAACCCCCTTTAGGTAGTTGTAGTAGCAACCCCCCTTTATGTAGTAGTAGTAGCAGCCCCCTTTGTGTCATTGTAGTGGCAGTCTTCTTTAGGTAGTTGTAGAGGCAGCCTCCTTTTGGTAGTTGTAGTAGCAGCCCCCTTTATGTAGTTTTAGCAGCAGCCTCTTTTATGTAGTTATAGTGGCAGCCCACTTTAGGTAATTTTAGTAGCAGTCCCCCTTTAGATATTTGTAGTAGCAGCCCCCTTTAGGTACTAGCGGCAACAGAAGTTGTAGTAGCAGTCCCTTTTATGTAGTTATAGTAGGTAGCAGTCCCCTTC
Organism: Hyla sarda; assembly: GCF_029499605.1. Lineage (NCBI taxonomy): Eukaryota > Metazoa > Chordata > Amphibia > Anura > Hylidae > Hyla > Hyla sarda. The sequence goes on along the minus strand of NC_079193.1, from coordinate 226,583,997 downwards.
AGGTAGTTGCAGTAGTAGCCCCCTTTATGTAGTTTTAGCAGGAGCCCCCTTTATGCAGTTGTAGTGGCCGCCCCTTCAGTCCCTGTTGTTTAAAAAAAAAAAAAAGAAAAAAAAACTCACTGGTCCACAGCATGGCTTCTTTTCTTGCTGATGACGTCACTAATGTGCTGAAGTGCAGAGGAAGTATGTTCTGCTTCTGGTGTCTGCCATGGAAATTCCAATACCAGTCCATCACCGCAGAATATATATATCTCACTAATTCAGTTTTATCACAAATCGTGTGCTAATGCATGATTCCCCCCCTAACGGGAAGTTGTGTAGTTCTTTCGCTTTCAATGTTGTATTGTCTCCAGCTCCTCCTTCTCTTTCCCAAGACAACACAATATCCTTTTCTGTCTCAGGAGCTGTGGCTGGATCTTGTCTCTGAGCTTTAGCCCCAGTCCCTGAGTGATATCATCACCTGTGACCATACATTAATCTTTATGAGCTATGATGTGCGTTTACAGCATGCTGGCTTGTCACAGCAATGTCACAGGCAGAGCAGAAGACATGTAATGAATACAGAACAGCTGCAATCTCACTATTTGTGCAATAGTCTGCTGTGAAAGTAAACGTTTTGCAACAGCTCTGTAAAGGAACCTGGCAGGAGTGATTTGTGAGGATTGTGATGAGGATCTGATGGTAAACAATGCATTCTGGGAATTATAGTACTGAGCAAGTGCTACACAAGAACAGGACTAAAATCGTAAAACAAATGAATATTTGGGGTTTTTATAACTGGGGCAGGCAAGCAATGCTATACGCTTCTGCAGCATTTTATTTTTTACTTGATATAAGTAAAGAGTAACCCTTTAGGGTATATTCTCATTTACAGTATCCTGCACACATTTGAAGTACAGGGTTTGAAGCTGCAGATTTTATGAAGCTACAGTATGGGGTCCTTGTTTCTCAAGCAATGTTTGAGAAAGGCTGCAACTGGCAGCAAAAACATTGCATCACTTCATGGAATAAAACTATACTTTTTCACTTGGAGTGCTGCATGCAGCAACTATTCTTTTTGAAGATATCAAAGAGCCATTGAATGAAGCTGGTGAATCTGCTTGCAGCTGTCGCAGCACAGAAGCAGGGGACCGCAGTGTACACAACAGCCTCCTTCTTCCATGGCCGGTCCAGGACGCATTAATCTATAAGCAGGCCCGTCGCTACAGGACAGGCAAACCAAGCAATTGCTTGGGGCCCGACCTGGCTGGGGGCCCCTGAGCACAGCCAGTGCTTGCCCATCCTTTAGCCATTAACTATCCTGCTCTTGGAGTTTGTGCACCGGGCCCCAGGCATCCAGTCAAGCAAGAGGGCTCCCGAATGTCTGACATTTTTTTTTAAATAAACTAATTTGCAGCTTTGGAGTTCTTCTCACCTCACCACAATCACGCTCCCCCCACCCCCGCTGCACTTGGTATCTACCCTCAGCCTGGACTCTTCTCTCAGCCATCTGAGCAGGAGGAGGGGGAGGGGGGAGGAGAGAGCTGTGAGGAAAGGAGACTGCAGAGGCTGTACAACATGGGGCCTGACTATTGTAGGTGTCCCTGCATATATATATATATATATATATATACATATGTGTGTGTGTGTATAAGCGTGTGTGTGTGTGGATATATATATATATATATATATATATATATATATGTGTGTGTGTGTACATATGTGTATGTCTATGTAATGTGCCTGTGTGTGTAAAGTGCATGTGTGTATCTATACCAGTGTTTCCCAACTAGGGTGCCTCCAGTTGTTGCAAAACTACAACTCCCAGCATGCTGGGAGTTGTAGTTTTGCAACCTCTGTCGGCATCCTTGTTGGGAAACACTGATCTATTCTATCTGTGTGTGTATGATGCATGTACAGTATGTAATGTGTACAGTATGTGTGTGTATGAAGCATGTACAGTATGTAATGTGTACAGTATGTGTGTGTATGATGCATGTACAGTATGCAATGTGTACAGTGTGTGTGTGTATGATGCATGTACAGTATGTAATGTGTACAGTATGTGTGTGTATGATGCATGTATAGTACGTAATGTGTACAGTATGTGTGTGTGTATGATGCATGTACAGTATGCAATGTGTACAGTGTGTTGTGTGTGTATGATGCATGTACAGTATGTAATGTGTACAGTGTGTGTGTATGATGCATGTACAGTATGTAATGTGTACAGTATGTGTGTATGATGCATGTATAGTATGCAATGTGTACAGTATGTGTGTGTATTATGCATGCACAGTATGTAATGTGTACAGTGTGTGTGCATGATGCATGTATAGTATGTAATGTGTACAGTATGTGTGTGTATGATGCATGTACAGTATGTAATGTATACAGTGTGTGTGTATGATGCATGTACAGTATGTAATGTGTACAGTGTGTGTGCATGATGCATGTATAGTATGTAATGTGTACAGTATATGTGTGTATGATTCATGTACTGTATGTAATGTGTACTGTGTGTGTGTGTATGATGCATGTACAGTATCTAATGTGTACAGTGTGTGTGTGTGTATGATGCATGTACAGTATGTAATGTGTACAGTGTGTGTGTGTGTATGATGCATGTACAGTATGTAATGTGTACAGTGTGTGTGTGTGTATGATGCATGTACAGTATGTAATGTGTACAGTGTGTGTATGATGCATGTATAGTATGTAATGTGTACAGTATGTGTGTATGATGCATGTACAGTATGTAATGGGTACAGTGTGTGTGCATGATGCATGTACAGTATGTAATGTGTACAGCATGTGTGTGTATGATTCATGTACAGTATGTAATGTGTACAGTGTGTGTGTATGATGCATGTACAGTATGTAATGTGTACAGTATCTGTGTGTGTATGAAGCATGCATGTACAGTATGTAATGTGTACAGTGTGTGTGTATGAAGCATGCATGTACAGTATGTAATGTGTACAGTATCTGTGTGTGTATGAAGCATGCATGTACAGTATGTAATGTGTACAGTGTGTTGTGTGTTTATATAATGCATGCAGTGGCAGATCCAGGGGGGGGGGGGAAACGGGCAATTGCCCCGTCCCGTGCGTGCGCCCATTGGAAAGCAACGCGGAGGAGCGGAGCAGCGAACAGGACATGCGCTGGCCAGCATGATAAGTGACCAGCGGCAGATCAGCTTCAGTGCTCCGACCACCGACCTGCCCTACTTCAGAACACTGAAGTAGGGCAGTAAACAGGCATACAGCCTCCAGCCATACACTGTATGGCTGGAGGTTGTATGTCTGTGGGGGAACATACTACACCTAATGTGGGGGGACTATACTGCACCTAATGTGGGGTAAACTATACTGCACCTAATGTGGGGTAAACTATACTGCCAACCGAATGAGGAGAACTATACTGCACCTAATGTGGAGAACTATACTGCACCTAATGTGGGGGACTATACTAATGTGGAGAACTATACTGCACCTAATGTGGGGAACTATACTGCACCTAATGTGGAGAACTATACAACATCTAATGTGGGGAGAACTATACTGCACCTAATGTGGGGAGAACTATACTGCACCTAACGTGGGGAGAACTATACAGCACCTAATGTGGGGAGAACTATACTGCACCTAATGTGGGGAGCACTATACTGCACCTAATGTGGGGGACTATACTGCACCTAATGTGGGGAGAAGGATACTGCACCTAATGTGGGGGAACTGTACTGCACCTAATGTGGGGAGAACTATACTGCACCTAATGTGGGGAGAACTATACTGCACCTAATGTGGGGGAACTATACTGCACCTAATGTGGGGGAACTATACTGCACCTAATGTGGGGGAACTACAGCCTAATGTGGGGGAACTATACTGCACCTAATGTGGGGAACTATACTGCACCTAATGTGGGGAACTATACTGCACCTAATGTGGGGAACTATACTGCACCTAATGTGGGGAACTATACTGCCTAATGTGGGGGAACTATACTGCACCTAATGTGGGGGAACACTGCTAGCCTAATGTGGGGAGAACTCTGCTGCATCTAATGTGGGGGGAACTCTGCTGCACCTAATGTGGGGGTAACTGTGCCGCACCTAACGTGGGGGGAACTGTGCCACACCTAACGTGGGGGGAACTGTGCCGCACCTAACATGGGGGGAACTGTGCCGCACCTAACATGGGGGAACTGTGCTGCACCTAATGTGGGGGCCTCGTATCGGCGTTCGCTCACGTCGCGCTCCCGGCATTCAAGGGCTGGCGTTACTACGTCCTGACACCGGCTCTAGAGCGTGACATGCGTGAACATCAAGGGGGGGCCTCCATGTCCATTTTGCTTGGGGCCCCCAAACTCCTCCAAACGGCCCTGTCTATAAGCTCGTCTTACAGAGGCACCTATAGTTCAATGCGGTGCTCGGGCTCAGCTATTTGACAGAGCGAAGGGCCATTGGCTCCTCGCCCTGTCAATGACTCTCATGGCCCGCCCACATTATGCAGGTGCTGACAAGAGGCCCGGGCTTCCATCCTCTGTGCTCCGGCACATGAATGACATCATCATCATGCGCCGAAGCATAGACAGGAGAAGAAGACAGAAGAAAAGAGGCCATGGACCGCGCTGGAGCCAGGTAAATATGTTTTTTTCATACCTAAAGGGGCTACTTATTTCTACCTAAGGGGGCTACTTATTTCTACCTAAGGGGGCTACATATTCCTACCTTAGGGGGCTACATATTCCTACATAAGGGGGCTACATATTCCTACCTAAGCGGGCTACTTATTTCTATCTAAGGGGGCTGTCACGATGCCGGCTGGCAGGAGGTGGATCCTCTGTGCCAGAGAGGGATTGGCGTGGACCGTGCTAGTGGACCGGTTCTAAGTCACTACTGGTTTTCACCAGAGCCCGCCGCAAGGCGGGATGGTCTTGCTGCGGCGGTAGTGACCAGGTCGTATCCACTAGCAACGGCTCAACCTCTCTGACTGCTTAAGATAGGCGCGGTACAAGGGAGTAGACAGAAGCAAGGTCGGACGTAGCAGAAGGTCGAGGCAGGCAGCAAGGATCGTAGTCAGGGGCAACGGCAGGAGGTCTGGAACACAGGCTAGGAACACACAAGGAAACGCTTTCACTGGCACAATGGCAACAAGATCCGGCGAGGGAGTGCAGGGGAAGTGAGGTATACATAGGGAGTGCACAGGTGAACACACTAATTAGAACCACTTGCGCCAATCAGCGGCGCAGTGGCCCTTTAAATCGCAGAGACCCGGCGCGCGCGCGCCCTAGGGAGCGGGGCCGCGCGCGCCGGGACAGGACCGACGGAGAGCGAGTCAGGTACGGGAGCCGGGGTGCGCATCGCGAGCGGGCGCGACCCGCATCGCGAATCGCATCCCGGCTGGAGGCGGTATCGCAGCGCATCGGGTCAGTGGATCTGACCGGAGCGCTGCAGTAGCGAGAGTGTAGCGAGCGCTCCGGGGAGGAGCGGGGACCCGGAGCGCTCGGCGTAACAGTACCCCCCCCCTTGGGTCTCCCCCTCTTCTTAGAGCCTGAGAACCTGAGGAGCAAACTTTTGTCTAGGATATTGTCCTCAGGTTCCCAGGATCTCTCTTCAGGACCACAACCCTCCCAATCGACCAAAAAAAAAGTTTTCCCTCTGACCTTCTTAGAGGCCAGTATCTCCTTTACGGAGAAGATGTCCGAGGAGCCGGAAACAGGAGTGGGAGAAACAAGTTTGGGAGAGAAACGGTTGATGATGAGTGGTTTAAGAAGGGAAACGTGAAAGGCATTAGGAATACGAAGAGAAGGAGGAAGAAGAAGTTTGTAAGAGACAGGATTAATCTGGCACAAAATTTTGAAAGGACCAAGATAGCGTGGTCCCAATTTGTAGCTAGGGACACGGAAGCGGACATATTTAGCGGAGAGCCATACCTTGTCTCCAGGAAAAAAATGGGGGGAGCTCTTCTTTTCTTATCAGCAAACTTCTTCATGCGTGATGAAGCCTGTAAGAGAGAATTTTGGGTCTCTTTCCATATGGTGGAAAGATCACGAGATATTTCATCCACAGCGGGCAAACCAGAGGGCAAGGGAGTAGGGAGGGGGGGAAGAGGGTGACGGCCGTACACCACGAAAAATGGGGATTTGGAGGAAGATTCAGAGACTCTGAAGTTATACGAGAATTCGGCCCATGGTAGAAGATCTGCCCAGTCATCCTGGCGGGAGGAAACAAAATGCCGTAAATAATCACCCAGGACCTGGTTAATTCTTTCTACTTGCCCATTGGATTGAGGATGATAGGCAGAAGAAAAGTTTAATTTAATCTTGAGTTGTTTACAGAGAGCCCTCCAGAATTTTGACACGAATTGGACGCCTCTGTCCGAGACGATCTGCGTGGGCAACCCGTGAAGACGAAAAATGTGTACAAAAAATTGTTTTGCCAACTGAGGCGCTGAAGGAAGACCAGGAAGAGGGATGAAATGTGCCATCTTGGAGAATCGATCAACGACCACCCAAACAACAGTGTTGCCACGGGATGGGGGTAAGTCTGTAATAAAGTCCATACCAATCAGAGACCAAGGCTGTTCGGGGACAGGCAGAGGATGAAGAAGACCAGCGGGCTTCTGGCGAGGAGTCTTATCCCGGGCACAGACAGTGCAGGCTCGCACAAAATCCACAACATCCGTCTCCAGAGTCGGCCACCAATAGAAACGAGAGATGAGTTGCACGGATTTCTTGATGCCCGCATGACCTGCGAGATGGGAGGAGTGACCCCATTTGAGGATTCCGAGGCGTTGGCGTGGAGAGACGAAGGTCTTCCCTGGAGGAGTTTGCCTGATGGAGGCTGGAGAAGTGGAGATCAGGCAGTCAGGAGGAATGATGTGTTGCGGAGAGAGCTCTACTTCCGAGGCATCCGAGGAACGAGAGAGAGCATCGGCCCTAATGTTCTTATCGGCAGGCCGAAAGTGAATTTCAAAATTAAATCGGGCAAAGAACAGAGACCACCTGGCCTGGCGAGGATTCAGCCGTTGGGCAGACTGGAGATAGGAGAGGTTCTTGTGATCGGTGTAAATAATAACTGGAAATCTTGATCCCTCCAGCAGATGCCTCCATTCCTCAAGTGCTAATTTAATGGCTAGTAGCTCTCGATCCCCGATGGAGTAGTTCCTCTCCGCCGGAGAAAAGGTCCTAGAAAAAAAACCACAAGTAACAGCATGCCCGGAAGAATTTTTTTGTAGAAGGACCGCTCCAGCTCCTACTGAGGAGGCATCAACCTCCAATAGGAAGGGTTTAGATGGGTCAGGTCTGGAGAGCACGGGAGCCGAAGAAAAGGCAGACTTGAGCTGTTTAAAGGCGTCTTCCGCTTGAGGAGGCCATGACTTAGGATTGGCATTCTTTTTGGTTAAAGCCACGATAGGAGCCACAATGGTAGAAAAATGTGGAATAAATTGTCTGTAATAATTGGCGAACCCCAAAAAACGTTGGATAGCACGGAGTCCGGAGGGGCGTGGCCTATCTAAGACGGCAGAGAGTTTGTCTGGATCCATTTGTAGTCCCTGGCCAGAGACCAAGTATCCTAGGAAAGGAAGAGATTGACATTCAAACAGACATTTCTCCATTTTGGCATAAAGTTGATTGTCACGAAGTCTCTGAAGAACCATGCGGACATGCTGGCGGTGTTCTTCTAGGTTGGCAGAAAAAATCAGGATATCGTCCAGATACACAACAACACAGGAATATAAGAGATCACGAAAAATTTCATTAACAAAGTCTTGGAAGACGGCAGGGGCGTTGCACAGGCCAAAGGGCATGACCAGATACTCAAAGTGTCCATCTCTAGTGTTAAATGCCGTTTTCCATTCATCCCCCTCTCTGATGCGGATGAGATTATAAGCACCTCTTAAGTCCAGTTTGGTAAAGATGTGGGCACCTTGGAGGCGATCAAAGAGTTCAGAGATGAGAGGTAGGGGGTAGCGGTTCTTTACCGTGATTTTATTAAGACCGCGGTAGTCAATGCAAGGACGTAGGGAGCCATCTTTTTTGGACACAAAGAAAAATCCGGCTCCGGCAGGAGAGGAGGATTTGCGGATAAAGCCCTTTTTTAAATTTTCCTGGATGTACTCAGACATAGCAAGAGTCTCTGGGGCAGAGAGAGGATAAATTCTGCCCCGGGGTGGAGTAGTGCCCTGGAGGAGGTCAATAGGACAGTCATAAGGCCTGTGAGGAGGTAGAGTCTCAGCTTGTTTTTTGCAAAAAACATCCGCAAAGTCCATATAGGCCTTAGGGAGACCGGTTACAGGGGGGACCACAGGGTCACGGCAAGGAGAACTGGGAACCGGTTTAAGGCAGTCCTTGAAACAAGAGGAACCCCAACTCTTGATCTCCCCAGTGGACCAATCCAGGGTTGGGGAATGGTGTTGAAGCCAGGGTAGTCCGAGGAGAATTTCGGAAGTGCAATTGGGGAGGACCAAAAACTCAATTTTCTCGTGATGAGGTCCGATGCACATTAGGAGGGGCTCCGTGCGGAAACGTATGGTACAGTCCAATCTTTCATTGTTAACACAATTGATGTAGAGGGGTCTGGCGAGACTGGTCACCGGGATGTTGAACCTGTTGATGAGGGAGGCCAAAATAAAATTTCCTGCAGATCCGGAATCCAAGAAGGCCATAGTAGAGAAGGAGAAGGTAGAGGCAGATATCCGCACAGGCACAGTAAGACGTGGAGAAGCAGAGTTGACATCAAGGACTGTCTCACCTTTGTGCGGAGTCAGCGTACGTCTTTCCAGGCGGGGAGGACGGATAGGACAATCCATCAGGAAGTGTTCGGTACCGGCACAGTACAGGCAGAGATTCTCCATGCGGCGTCGTGTCCTCTCTTGAGGTGTCAGGCGAGACCGGTCGACCTGCATAGCCTCCACGGCGGGAGCCACAGGAACGGATTGCAGGGGACCAGAGGAGAGAGGAGCCGGGGAGAAAAAACGCCTCGTGCGAACAAAGTCCAAATCCTGGCGGAGCTCCTGACGCTTTTCGGAAAAACGCATGTCAATGCGAGTGGCTAGATGAATGAGTTCATGTAGGTTAGCAGGGATTTCTCGTGCGGCCAGAACATCTTTAATGTTGCTGGATAGGCCTTTTTTAAAGGTCGTGCAGAGGGCCTCATTATTCCAGGATAGTTCAGAGGCAAGAGTACGGAATTGTACGGCGTACTCGCCAACGGAAGAATTACCCTGGACCAGGTTCAACAGGGCAGTCTCAGCAGAAGAGGCTCGGGCAGGTTCCTCAAAGACACTTCGAATTTCCGAGAAGAAGGAGTGTACAGAGGCAATGACGGGGTCATTGCGGTCCCAGAGCGGTGTGGCCCATGACAGAGCTTTTCCAGACAGAAGGCTGACTACGAAAGCCACCTTAGACCTTTCAGTAGGAAACTGGTCCGACATCATCTCCAAGTGCAGGGAACATTGAGAAAGAAAGCCACGGCAAAATTTAGAGTCCCCATCAAATTTATCCGGCAAGGATAGTCGTAGGCCTGAAGCGGCCACTCGCTGCGGAGGAGGTGCAGAAGCTGGCGGAGGAGATGATTGCTGAAGCTGTGGTAGTAGCTGCTGTAGCATCACGGTCAGTTGAGACAGCTGGTGGCCTTGTTGCGCTATCTGTTGTGACTGCTGGGCGACCACCGTGGTGAGGTCGGCGACAACTGGCAGAGGGACTTCAGCGGGATCCATGGCCGGATCTACTGTCACGATGCCGGCTGGCAGGAGGTGGATCCTCTGTGCCAGAGAGGGATTGGCGTGGACCGTGCTAGTGGACCGGTTCTAAGTCACTACTGGTTTTCACCAGAGCCCGCCGCAAGGCGGGATGGTCTTGCTGCGGCGGTAGTGACCAGGTCGTATCCACTAGCAACGGCTCAACCTCTCTGACTGCTGAAGATAGGCGCGGTACAAGGGAGTAGACAGAAGCAAGGTCGGACGTAGCAGAAGGTCGAGGTAGGCAGCAAGGATCGTAGTCAGGGGCAACGGCAGGAGGTCTGGAACACAGGCTAGGAACACACAAGGAAACGCTTTCACTGGCACAATGGCAACAAGATCCGGCGAGGGAGTGCAGGGGAAGTGAGGTATACATAGGGAGTGCACAGGTGAACACACTAATTAGAACCACTTGCGCCAATCAGCGGCGCAGTGGCCCTTTAAATCGCAGAGACCCGGCGCGCGCGCGCCCTAGGGAGCGGGGCCGCGCGCGCCGGGACAGGACCGACGGAGAGCGAGTCAGGTACGGGAGCCGGGGTGCGCATCGCGAGCGGGCGCCACCCGCATCGCGAATCGCATCCCGGCTGGAGGCGGTATCGCAGCGCACCGGGTCAGTGGATCTGACCGGAGCGCTGCAGTAGCGAGAGTGTAGCGAGCGCTCCGGGGAGGAGCGGGGACCCGGAGCGCTCGGCGTAACAGGGGCTACATATTCCTACCTAAGGGGGCTACATATTCCTACCTAAGGGGGCTACTTATTTCTACCTAAGGGGGTTACATATTCCTACCTAAGGGGGCTACTGATTTCTACTTAAAGGAGTAGTCCAGTGGTGATTCAGTGGTGAGCAGCTTATCCCCTATCCTAAGGATAGGGGATAAGCTGCAGATCGCGGGGGGTCCGACCGCTGGGGCCCCCTGCGATCTCCTGTACAGAGCCCCGACAGCCGGCGGGAAGGGGGCGTGTCGACCTCCGCACGAGGCGGCGGCCGACACGCCCCCTCAATACAACTCTATGGCAGAGCCGAAGCGCTGCCTTCGGCAATCTCCGGCTCTGCCATTGAGATGTATTGAGGGGGCGTGTCGGCCGCCGCCTCGTGCGGGGGTCGACACCCGCTATCTCGGCGGAGAGCCGGGGCCCCGTACAGAGAGATCGCAGGGGGCCCCAGCGGTCGGACCCCCCGCGATCTCAAACTTATCCCCTATCCTTAGGATAGGGGATAAGTTTTTCACCACTGGACTACCCCTTTAAGGGGGCTACTAATAACTACCTAAGGGGGCTACTGATAACTACCTTAGGGGGCTACTGATTTCTACTTAGGGGGCTACTGATAACTACCTAAGGGGGCTACTGATAACTACCTATTCTACTGATAACTATTTTAGGGGTCTACTGATTACTGCCTAAGGGGGCTACTGATTACTATCTAAGGGGGCTACTACTATTAATACCTAAGGGGGCTGCTGGCTATTACTACCTAAGGGGGCTACTGATTACTACCTAACAGGGCTACTACTATTAATACCTAAGGGGGTGCTGCTGGTTATTACAACCTATGGGGGTTACTGATTACTACCTATGGGAGCTACTGATTACTATCTAAGGGGGCTGCTGATTACCACCTAAGGGGGCTTCTATTACTACCTAAAAGGGGCTGCCCCTACTATTACCTAAAGGGGGCTGCTGGTAAAAACTACCTAAAGGGGGTCTGCTGCTATTACTACCTAAAGGGGGGGGCTACTACTGTATATGGGGGGCTGCAACTATATACAGAGGGACCTACCTACAGGGGGTAACCCCTACTTATAGGGGGCTGCTACTGCATACTTGGAGTAACTATCTACAAGGGGCAGCTATTTACACAGGGACCTACCTACAGCCACTCTATTATTACTGTATGGAGCATTATAGGTGCAGGAAAAGTACGGAGCCTAAAATGTTTGTCTGGCAGGTTCTGTGGAGATGAGTGAAAGGAAGAAGTCGTCATGACGGTCTGGGCAGGAAGCAGAAGAAAAAAAGAAAGTGATCAACTTCGATCAGAGAAGACGTCATCTGATGTAACTGTATGTAATCCCTTATATGGTCTGCAGAGCCTGTGTAGAGCTGATATGTTTCACTATATGGTCACTGTATGGGGGAATATTTCCTCCTTATATATTGGGAATATTGGTCTCAGTATACAGTAACCATATGATGGTAATATGCATAGTGATAATATTTCTTCTTGCATACTGGTTTTATTGGTAGTATTGGCTTCAGTAAACAGGATTTGGTTAGTAACAGTATGATGGTAATATGTATGGTGATAATATTCCTCCTTCCTTCCCCATAGAACTAAAGGGCTCTTGTTTTTCTTGTCCTGTGGTTTACATTTTTTTCTTATTGATGATTGGGAAGATAGCTGGCAGGCCCTGGGAGGGGGGGGGGGTGTGGGAGTTAAGTTGGGGAGGAGTCAGTGGGGGGGGGGGGAGTGCCCAGGCCTTGAACTGTGGAAGGGGCCCCAAAATTTCTGATGACAGCCCTGTCTGCAGGGAAGAAATGTCACAGAGATCAGGAAAAAGCACGGGGCAGACAATACAGATAATGGTACATTTAATTGAACCTACATAATGCTGATATTTTAGGGTAATCTGAGGGGCCAAAGTGTAACTTATTGATAATGTGAAACAAAAATAGAGAAACAGAAACATAGCCGCACATCCACCATTTGCATTTTGATTTACTTGCTTCTCAGCATAATTTCAAAAACTAACAGGTTGTTTGCATGCATTTTAATCAAAAAGTACAAGCCCTCTCGCCAAGCCAAGGCCACCTAGTCACAATGGGTCCCTAAACTAACACTGGCATAACACCAGGTGGCAACCACTGCCCCTGCAACACCAAGCCCATAGGGGGGGAATGACCCAATGACCAGGCATCCCCACTGCTGCCCGACCAAGCCCCCGGCTCCGGGCCACCCCACCCCACAGACAAAGCACCACAGCAACAACGGCCGCCACAGAGCACCACACCGATGTGAACACCTACCAGGTGCTCCCTGCCAGAGGGCTGGAAGAATGCTGGGAGGAAATGTCAGCAGCACATTAGCAAACTTCTTATGGGTAAATATTCCAAATTTAGCATTTTGGCCTTTATCTCCTATTCAATCTACTCCCATAACTCTCAAATGTGGTGTGCTAACAAAATCTTACACAAAATATGATTTTATGTGACTTTTTAATTTTAGTGAAAGAACGTTGACCTTTAATTTTTGCTGCACAATAAGTTTGATTTAAAAACTTGCAGATTCATATAACTTTTTTCTGATCCACCTGATTTTTTTTCGCTGTCATTTATCAGTTATAATGAGGTATGTTTTTAAAATAATTATGACAAAAATTACAAAACAATTTATAAAATCCAATTAGTGCATCTGTATATTATGCTTGGGCTGAAATGCTATAAGTAATTACACATGAGTACAGTCTAATAGCCGATTATTTATGTTGCAGAACACAATTTATTAATTTGAAATTAATATTTAAATGTTTCTACTTTTGTTTTCCTGTAGGTATTTTGTCGTTTTGCAATGTTCTATGCAGAAGCTCAGTGCATTCATTTTTAAAACTTTATAAGGATATACCTATTCCAGCACACTTACCATCCTGCTCCAGCAGGGGAGCCAATAGATATTGCAGTAAAACTTTGCCAATATTCCCACATATTGACCATACAGAAGAAGATACCACCAAGTTGTTACGCCTAGCGCTCCGGGTCCCCGCTCCTCCCCGGAGCGCGTACGGCGTCTCTCTCTCCGCAGCGCCCCGGTCGGTCCCGCTGACCGGGAGCGCTGCACTGTCATGGCCGTCGGGGATGCGATTCGCACAGCGGGACGCGCCCGCTCGCGAATCGCATCCCAGGTCACTTAGTCGTTCCCGTCCCCTGCTGTCATGTGCTGGCGCGCGCGGCTCCGCTCTCTAGGGCGCGCGCGCGCCAGCTCCCTGAGACTTAAAGGGCCAGTGCACCAATGATTGGTGCCTGGCCCAATTAGCTTAATTGGCTTCCACCTGGTCCCTGACTATATCTGACCTCCTCCCATGCACTCCCTTGCCGGATCTTGTTGCCTTGTGCCAGTGAAAGCGTTTTGTGTGTCCAAAGCCTGTGTACCAGAACTTCTGCTATCCACCCTGACTACGAACCTTGCCGCCTGCCCCCGACCTTCTGCTACGTCCGACCTTGCTTCTGTCTACTCCCTTGTACCGCGCCTATCTTCAGCAGCCAGAGAGGTTGAGCCGTTGCTAGTGGATACGACCTGGTCACTACCGCCGCAGCAAGACCATCCCGCTTTGCGGCGGGCTCTGGTGAAAACCAGTAGTGACTTAGAACCGGTCCACTAGCACGGTCCACGCCAATCCCTCTCTGGCACAGAGGATCCACCTCCTGCCAGCCGGCATCGTGACAGTAGATCCGGCCATGGATCCCGCTGACGTCCCTCTGCCTTATATCTCTGATATCACCACGGTGGTCGCCCAGCAATCCCGACAGATCGCCCATCTAACCCACCAGCTGTCGGAAGTATTCACCATTGTGCAGCAACTTCAGTCGCAACTTCAGCAGCAATCATCTCCTCCGCCAGCTCCTGCACCCCTTCCGCAGCGAGTGGCCACTCCTAGCCTCCGCCTGTCCTTGCCGGACAAATTTAATGGGGACTCTAAGTTTTGCCGTGGCTTTCTTTCGCAATGTTCCCTGCACTTGGAGATGATGTCGGACCAGTTTCCTACTGAAAGGTCTAAGGTGGCTTTCGTAGTCAGCCTTCTGTCTGGAAAAGCCCTGTCATGGGCCACACCGCTCTGGGACCACAATGACCCCATCACTGCCTCTGTACACTCCTTCTTCTCGGAAATTCGAAGTGTCTTTGAGGAACCTGCCCGAGCCTCTTCTGCTGAGACTGCCCTGCTGAACCTGGTCCAGGGTAATTCTTCCGTTGGCGAGTACGCCATACAATTCCGTACTCTTGCTTCTGAACTTTCCTGGAATAATGAGGCCCTCTGCGCAACCTTTAAAAAAGGCCTATCCAGCAACATTAAAGATGTTCTGGCCGCACGAGATACTCCTGCTAATCTGCATGAACTCATTCATCTAGCCACTCGCATTGACATGCGTTTTTCTGAGAGGCATCAAGAGCTCCGCCAGGAAAAAGACTTAGATCTCTGGACACCTCTCCCACAGTCTCCATTGCAATCTGCGCCTAGGCCTCCCGCCGAGGAGGCCATGCAAGTGGATCGGTCTCGCCTGACCCTGGAAGAGAGGAATCGCCGTAAGGAAGAGAATCTTTGTCTGTACTGTGCCAGTACCGAACATTTTTTGGTGGATTGCCCTATCCGTCCTCCACGTCTGGGAAACGCACGCTCGCACCCAGCTCTCGTGGGTGTGGCGTCTCTTGATGCTAAGTCGGCTTCTCCACGTCTCACGGTGCCTGTACGGATTTCTTCTTCAGCCAGCTCTTCCCTCTCAGCCGTGGCCTGCCTGGACTCTGGTGCCTCTGGGAATTTTATTCGGGAGTCCTTGGTGAATAAATTCCGCATCCCGGTGACCCGTCTTGTCAAGCCACTCCACATTTCCGCGGTCAACGGAGCCAGGTTGGATTGCACCGTGCGTTTCCGCACGGAGCCCCTCCTAATGTGCATCGGACCTCATCATGAGAAAATTGAGTTTTTGGTCCTCTCCAATTGCACTTCTGAAATTCTCCTTGGACTACCCTGGCTTCAACACCATTCCCCAACCCTGGATTGGTCCTCAGGGGAGATCAAGAGCTGGGGTACCTCTTGCTTCAAGGACTGCCTTAAACCGGTTCCCAGTACTCCCTACCGTGACCCTGTGGTTCCTCCTGTATCCGGTCTCCCTAAGGTCGTTATGGACTCTGCCCGCCTTAAGAAGTGCCTCTCCCCCCCTCCCAGTCCAGTCAGTCAAGCCTCGGTGCCTCCTCGTGGCCCTCGTCCTGGTGTCACACTGCCCCGTGCCAGGCCTCGCCCTCTGCCCTCCCTCCCCATTCCCACTCCTGCTGTACTGCCTGCCGTTGAGGAATCCCTCCATCCTTTCCCGGTGTCCTCATCCCGGGGGGGGCAGTTACCGGACAAAGAGAAGGGGAGACCTAAGGGGGGGGTACTGTTACGCCTAGCGCTCCGGGTCCCCGCTCCTCCCCGGAGCGCGTACGGCGTCTCTCTCTCCGCAGCGCCCCGGTCGGTCCCGCTGACCGGGAGCGCTGCACTGTCATGGCCGTCGGGGATGCGATTCGCACAGCGGGACGCGCCCGCTCGCGAATCGCATCCCAGGTCACTTACCCGTTCCCGTCCCCTGCTGTCATGTGCTGGCGCGCGCGGCTCCGCTCTCTAGGGCGCGCGCGCGCCAGCTCCCTGAGACTTAAAGGGCCAGTGCACCAATGATTGGTGCCTGGCCCAATTAGCTTAATTGGCTTCCACCTGGTCCCTGACTATATCTGACCTCCTCCCATGCACTCCCTTGCCGGATCTTGTTGCCTTGTGCCAGTGAAAGCGTTTTGTGTGTCCAAAGCCTGTGTACAAGAACTTCTGCTATCCACCCTGACTACGAACCTTGCCGCCTGCCCCCGACCTTCTGCTACGTCCGACCTTGCTTCTGTCTACTCCCTTGTACCGCGCCTATCTTCAGCAGCCAGAGAGGTTGAGCCGTTGCTAGTGGATACGACCTGGTCACTACCGCCGCAGCAAGACCATCCCGCTTTGCGGCGGGCTCTGGTGAAAACCAGTAGTGACTTAGAACCGGTCCACTAGCACGGTCCACGCCAATCCCTCTCTGGCACAGAGGATCCACCTCCTGCCAGCCGGCATTGTGACACAAGTGCTCTGCAGACAGTATAAGGGAGACATAAGAGACTCAGGTGACATCTTCTCTAAGTGAATAACAGGCGACGACTTTTTTGATGAGAGTAGTTCCCTTTTTCATTTTTCCACTATTTGGCCCAGACCGTCATGAACACTTCTCCTTGCCAAGACTTATTTCCACAGAACCTGCCAGAGCAGCCAGACAAACATTTTAGGCTCCTTCCTCCAGCACAATTCACACCTCTTTACAAACTCCCCGTGTATTGCCCCACAAAGTAATATATAGATTTAGTCCCATTCTGTGCCCCCATATATATATATACTTGAAGACCCCTGTGTACCTTTATATATATATTTATACACCTCTCTGTACCATATATAAATTTGTTGAAATCTCTGTGTCTCCATATATTGTAGTTGTATGTTCCTTTGTGCCCCCATATATATTTGTAGACCCCCTGTCTTTGGCTGTGCCTATGGGCCATAGCAGTAGGTCCCCGGACTGGAGGGGCAGTGATCGGAGCACCAAAGCTGAGCAGGTGCTGGTAACTTACAGTCCCGGGCCAGCCAGTGCGTCCTCCTGATCTGCTGATTTGCTCCTACCTCACCTGCATGCACTATTTTGGGCCATCATCTGGAAAGTAAAAGTTTTCGTGGGCCCCTATATCTGGGACATCCTTGTGTCCTGAAAACAATTTTTGGACACAGAGATATCCTGTTTAGACATTGGTCTTAAAGGGGCTATCCAGGAAAAACTTTTTTTTATATATCAACTGCCTCCATTAAGTTAAACAGATTTGTAAATTACTTCTATAAAAAAATCTTAATACTTTCAGTACTTATGAGCTGCTGAAGTTGAGCTATTTTCTGTCTAAGTGCTTTCTGATGACACCTGTCTCGGGAACTGTCCAGAGTAGAAGCAAATCTCTATAGCAAACCTCTTCTTCTCTGCGCATTTCCCGAGACAAGCAGAGATGTCAGCAGAGAGCACTGTTGCCAGACAGAAAAGAACAACTCAGCAGCTGATAATTATTGGAAGGCTAAGATTTTTTTAATAGAAGTAAATTACAAATCTGTTTAACTTTCTGGAAGCAGTTGATATATATAAAAAAAAAGTTTTTTCGTGGAATATCCCTTTAAATCCTGATCGCGGGTAGCGAGCGACATTGGTTGTCTTACTTGGTACTGCCTGTACCCCCTGATCATAGGATGAAAACATCACAAATAACATATCTAAAAACTATGTCTTACAGAGGAAATCTTCTCAGGGAAGGAAGATTTGGGCAACAGCATGTATGTTTGCACTATTTGTATTTAATTTCATGTTGTCTAATAAACTCTAAATTAACCCGAAACAATGGAGTGCTGTTGATTATCTTTGCTTTATCCATAGTGGTAACTTGAGACCTGATGTTTACCAGGCATGACTTGGCAGTGGCTATGGGGCATTCTCCAATGAAGTCCTTTACATTCAACGAGGGTCATGAGTGTAATTTTTTCCCCCCATCCACCATGGAAGTGTTGAAGAATAGAGCAGAATAGAATTAACAGCAACAGTCACAAGGTAAAGTAGACAAAGCACATATTGATATCAGATGGTGAGAAGAACTAGATGGCAACTCACCATTTGATGACTCGAACAGGAGATGATAAAGATAGAACAAATCTTCATCATCATAGAATTAAACAGAAGATGAAAACAAGCAGACAAACAAAGGCCCTAAATAACACTCCCTAATCCTTCCCTGGACCTTCCATTAGCTAAATTAAGAAAATTAAAGCTCACTGTCCCTATAATATCCCTGCAATAGCCCTAGACTTAATTATGCCAAAAGGAAGGATAAGCAAAACAATGGAAGTAGCAAGGAAAAGAATGATGAATGACTATATAACTTTCAAATACCAATATTAAAAAACACTAGGGAATCAAGAAAAAAATCTAGAAACTAAGGCAAGAATTTGGAAATAGACAGATACCAGATACAAATTTTGGACCGACTTTGAGCATTACATATGTTATAGTTTGCAAAACATGTAAGTTCCTGGGTCCTTGTAAAGGCTAACTTGAAAAGTTCTACCGAAATGTTCAGAAATGAGCAATCAAAGATTATCTGATCCATTTCTCTGGAATTAGGCTATGAGATGTGTATTGACAAAAGCATCCATAGCAGAAATCTTAGGCTGAGGCCCAGATTTCTGTCGAGGAGGTACAGTAACTATGTTGGGGCATCCATACAAGGATGAGCCCCATTCAATGACCTCCCCAGAGCCTCTGGTTGTTTAGGTCTCACCTCTGTCCTTCTTGCTTAATTTCACAGTCCCATTTATTTCCCACTCCCCTTTACATCTAGTATATTAAGGCGAGGTATAGACCCAGGCTCCTTGACTATATAGGGCCCATGAAATCCTGACGACTTCCTTGGTAAATACTGGGAATAATAACATGTCTTCTACTACATTGTTTGCCTGTACATACTATTACATACTTACACCTATTGCTAATTTTTATCATCCATGTATATTTCTGAGAGCACCAAGTTGATTCTTCCTCTGCTCCCATGAACTGAACTCATTGACATTTAGAGCATTACACATTTAGTACTTGGCTATGTTTCCAATCCAGTGAATATGTTCCATTTTCAGAGATACACCAGGATATTAAGGTGAAGCAGAAAATCTTAGTGCATGGTTGCTTTAATGCCAGTTATTCTAGTATATGACTGTGATACGCTGCTTCTCCATGTGGATGAGATCATTTCAAAATGCAGTGGCTAATGGCAGCATGATTTTACAGCTAAAACAGTAGTATACTAGACAGAACATTTCCATGTTTTATAAGACTTCTTGTCCAGGATATAAACTGCTAATCTTGGGCGCTAAGTCCTGTCTTAAAATATAGACAGTAAAAGAGAAAATGTGAAAAAATCTTTAAAAATATGTTTAACATAAAAAACTAGATATAAATAATAATATTTTTTTCTGATGACACATTTCCTTTAAATGAAATAACATTACTACAGGCAATAACAATGCCTACAGATGCAGTGCATATTAATGGGGTTATCCGGGATTTGAAAAACATAGCTGCTATTTTTCAAAAACAGTGCCACACTTGTTCTTAGTTTGTTTTTGGTTTTACAACTTGGATCCATTCACTTCAATGGAGCTACTCTGCAATAACTCACATAAACTGAAGTCAAGAGTGGAGCTGTTTCTTAAATAATGCAGTTTTTCTAATCCTGGATAATCTCTTAAATTGATTGTCCAGTGAAAAACCCCTAGGTCCTGTCAGGTTGAGTCCCTCAGTGACGTGGGGGCTCCCCTGCAAGGTCTCCCCCTGTTGTTCTATAATGTTGTGTACATCACTTTAATGCCTAGACAGCATCCTTATGTATAGGTAGTACAAAGGATCTGTGGGAGATCTCAAGGACCTGTGTAAGTCTGTCACATGTTATGCAGTCACATGATTTTTTGTCACATGTTCTCCCAGAGAGCACCAGCTTAACCTATGACCCGCAGCTTGGCAAATGGGCTTTAGTCCAGCCCCCCACTATATAAAGGGGCGGCCATTACAGTTCAGTCTGTCTTCGATCTCAAGTCATTGCTGGGACAGCAACCACCAGAGATCTCAGTGCAAGTGATCAGCATCTGGAAGACCCCAAACGCTACAGTCATTCCAGTAAGTCTCAAGTCTATGTCTGCTGTCACTACAAGTATTAAAGTACTGCATATAGTCAATTCAAGTCTAATCTCAAGTCAAGTTAACTACAGGTATGTAGTGGAATAGAATAAAGTCAGTGCAGGCACTGCACGCTATCTGGTACTATCAGTCTTAGTGTGGGAGTTAGTAGACGGTAGAGGCAACAGCTATTGGGTGGTGCTCATTTGTGAGAAAAAGCAGCATGTGAATACAGTTCAATATAGAAGAGGACAAAGGCACTCACCCAGCGCTGTGAAAAAACGTCTTCTTTATTGCGTATGATGCAGATGCGTATGACGCAGGATAGCGGCGGCTTGCCGCAGTGAGCGCAGGACACCAGTGTGTAAGATTGCTGGTGACAGCTGTTTTCTTCCCAGAGGAACTTCAACAGACTTGTTTCTGTTGAAGTTCTGTTGAAGTTCCTCTGGTAAGGAAACAGCTGTCACCAGCAATCTTACACACTAGCGTCCTGCTTTGATATGCATCATATGCAATAAAGAAGAAGTTTTTTCACATCGCTGGGTGAGTGCCTTTGTCCTCTTCTATATTTAACTACAAGTATATTGGTCCTGCAAGCTGCGAAGTCCTCTGGGTCCTGGCCACCTCTCTGGGAATTCTGGCCTTCACTGTGAAGATAATTTCACCTATCTTTTTCTCAGTAAAGCCTCCGTTTGACCATAACAGGTTGTGGACTTTCATTTCACTTCTAGCAATTGGCATAGAGGAGAATCCGGGCGTGTCGTGTTCCGGAACCAGAAAACCACACTGGCGTCACGAACACTAGGGGTTAATACCATCCAGCCCCCGGGGTTAATACCATCTGATCTCACCACTCACACCGCTACACCCGTGGTCCCGCCATACACCCGTGGGTCACCATAATCTTGGCATCACAAACAGGATACAGGTGTGTGCCTTAACCACTCAGTCACCTATTCAAATCAAGTCAGACCACCTATTAACAGTATGTGGGTGTGTTCCGAAGGCTAGTTGCCGCAAGTCCTACCCCCAAGTCTGAATTGTGTCTAATACCGTATTGGCGCATGTCTTTGCAAAAAAGTGTGCGCCAGCAAAGTGTACGGGACTGTGTCATTGAAATAATGTGTTGCAAATTTATGTGCTGGTGCTGAAGAAGTAGTGGGGGAGGTGAAAATTACAGTATTGTCGGTTGTGACAAAGTCTGCAAAAGTTTGAACAGAAGTCATGTTGCACCCTAAAATGTCTGTTGTACCTGCAAGGGTTAACCTCTTAAGGACTCAGGGTTTTTCAGTTTTTGCACTTTTGTTTTTTCCTCCTTACCTTTTAAAATCATAACCCTTTCAATTTTCCACCTAAAAATCAAAATTATGGCTTATTTTTTGTGTCACCAATTCTACTTTGCAGTGACATTAGTCATTTTACCCAAAAATTCACGGCAAAACGGAAAAAAAAATCATTTTGCTACAAAATCGAAGAAAAAACACCATTTTGTAACTTTTGGGGGCTTCCGTTTCTACGCAGTGCATAGTTCAGTAAAAATGACACCTTATCATTATTCTGTAGGTCCATACGGTTAAAATGATACCCTACTTATATAGGTTTGATTTTGTCGTACTTTATACGAAAATTTATACGTTTAAAAATGTCCTCTTCTGACCCCTATAACTTTTTTATTTTTCCACGTACAGGGCGGTATCAGGACTCATTTTTGCACCGTGATCTGAAGTTTTTATCGGTATGATGTTTGTTTTGATCGGACTTTTTGATCATTTTTTATAAATTTTTTAATGGTATAAAAAGTGACCAAAAATACTTTGGAATTTTTTTGCGTGGATACTTTCACTTTCACTTCAGACACGGTGGTCAGCTTTGATCGCCGCCTCTGAAGGGTTAATACAGGGCATCACCGCGATCGGTGATGTCCTGTATTAGCCTCGGGTCCCGGCCGTTGATATCCGCCGGGACCGACCCGATATGACGTGGGGACACCACGTGACCCCGCGGCATATCGCGGGAGCCGGCGGCGGATGTAAATAAACGTCCTGCGTCGTTAAGGAGTTAAATATTTGCTGGAAAACGCGCCAAATATTCCCGCCAGAGCCAGTGTCTCACCCCCAGGCGTGGAAACAATGTCGTGGTGTCCAGACCAAAGTGGAACTTGAAAGGTCCGCCCCTTGTTTCCAGGGGGGCGGATGAAGAGGATGCACCGATGAGTCGCTTCCGGTCCCAGGCTCTGCTGATGACGTCCTTCCAGCTGGCTTGGAGACCGATCTAAAAGGCGATGCGGAGCCCGACTTCTTCAGTTTACCGTAAGTACTGGTGGAGAGCAGCAACATGGCGGAGTCACAGCGATCTCAAGATGGAGCTGGAGGATTGGAGAATTGCCATGGTGGCGACGAAGATGTTCCACCAGCGATCGGAGCATTTGCATCGATTGTCCCTCGGAACCAACGAAGCCTGTATGAAGGTGCCGCTACCCGAGGACGTCGTGAGATTGCCCGTGAGATTGTCGCCTCATCACCGCAGCTGGGGTTCCTGGGCTGAGATCCCGACAGAGTCTGATGTGAGTACCCCGGAGGAAGCCGATTTTTTCTACTCCCTCCTCCTCCAGCCCTGAGCCAGTACCCCAGCCCCCACAGCCTACAGCTTGTCCTCAGTCATCACAGCCATCAGTACGTCCACCATCACCACCGCTCCCTAAGTGGCTGATCGGCGATGATCCCTTGCCTGGGAAGTCTCTACCCTCAGTCCCTCCGGCCCAATCAG
Organism: Hyla sarda; assembly: GCF_029499605.1. Taxonomy (NCBI): domain Eukaryota; kingdom Metazoa; phylum Chordata; class Amphibia; order Anura; family Hylidae; genus Hyla; species Hyla sarda. The sequence continues at coordinate 226,560,990 of NC_079193.1, read as the reverse complement.
AAAAGGCCAAAAGAGATGCCGAGGTGGCCGCCGCTATGGAGGAACTGAGGGCCCAGAAGCTGCAGAGATACAGGCCGAAGCTGCTTTCATTAAAAGAAAGACGGCAGCAGCAGGACATGAAGCAGCTAGAGGCACTGTACATCCGCCGACTGGAGCATCCCCCAGATTTAGAGCCACCCCTCGAGCGCCGATGCGCTACAGTGATTAAATTTGACCATGTCCGGGGATTCGGCACCATCATGGACTGTCACCATAGAGGCATTCTCCTAGTTAACAGGAAAGCTGCACAGAGAGACTATCTCCCCCTAGAAAAGCATTCCCTAAAGTGTGGGGAAATTATTGAATATACCCCAGTGAAAAGCTTGCGAGGGGAATGGGCAGCTGCTGTCACCAGACCAGTAAATCCTACTCAAATCTTGTTTGCCTATTTCCCCTCTGAAGATTGGGACTCAGATCCCTTTGGGCTCCTCCCTCCAAGTACTAAAGGAACAGTCATCCAGGAGGAGTATCCTGATCTACCAGCGATGGATCCCAAGTACCAAAGACCTTCAAGTCATCATTCCAGTACAGATGTGCCAAGGCTTCTCCTATGAGCGAGGAGGTTTGGCCTGACCACCAGACACCAACTCATGTACCCATGCCTACTCCAGCTGTAAAGGAGGTTTGGCTAACCAACGGGTACCCACGAAAGTGCCTGGGCCTGCTCCTGCAGTGGCGGAGGTTTGGCCTGAAGAGCAGGGACCAACTAATAATCCCTCTGTGGCGCAAGCCGCTGCAGTGCAGGTGGTGGTTACTGTTAGTCCCATCACCAATTCTAGCCTGCCCCATGTGTCCTGGAACACCCATATTGACCCCATGCAAGGGACCCAGTCTCACAACCCTAGGTACATCTCACAATCCAGGACCCCACCTGGAAGGCAAGACTGGGAAAGAAAGAAAGCTGTTTAACTTGTGTACAGTAAAATACTAGACTTGGTCGTAAGACTGACTGTCGTGCAGTAGCACACTTTGTTGTTTCAGATCCAGCAATGGTTCAAGATTTGTGCCTGATAAGACTGTGTCAAGAAAAGTTCTTCTGTTTGCAACCAACCCTAGTTCATGTGCCCGGCTTCAGCCGAGAGACTCCTTGAGGTAGGAGACTCTATTAAGCTGCATACCAGTCTTCTCAGGATGGGGATCCTGAGTTGACTGGACTGTGAACTCCTTATGTACATGGACTACTGAGCAGTATGTGAACTCTTGTATAGATATCTAAAGTAATATAGTTTGGTTCAGTAAAAATGGTCATGGAGGTACACTGAGTTGTTGCGGTCCCAATGTGATGATCCTATGTTGTGTTATCAATGTCAAAAGTCAAAGAAAATGTATAAAATTAATGTACACTAAAAGTCATTTATGATCTCCTTACAGGGGTTTATCCTTATACAGTCGGGAGGAGCACATATCACCCCTTTACCAGCATCTTGTACAATAGTATGTATAGTACACTAAAGTACACATAGTCGTGTACACCACAAAATTGCACAAAGTTCAGTATACACAAGTCAAGTATACCTCAGTCACATAAAGTAGTGCTGTATTACTCACATTCCACAGACTACTAACAAGTACATGTCAAATGTATCTAATAATTGTACATTGTTATGTTCGTGCGCAGGATGATTTCCTGGCCAGAAAGTACTCGTGAAACTAACCTAAAGCACGTAGACAGTAAAAGGTAATGTAAATGTCAAAATGTTATCTGTATTCATTGTCTAACATAAAAATGTCTAGAGAAAACTAAAAATAGTGTTCTGGGGAGATGTGTTTTATGCCAAGGGACCACAGTATACATGACTAGACTTATGACTATGAATTATAAATTGGAGGATTGGGTTGCTGGAGGCTCTCTGCCCAATGCCTTATTGGGCAGAGAGCCTCCAGCAACCCAATCCGCCAATTTATAATTCATAGTCATAAGTCTAGTCATGTATACAATGTCTAGGATACAATGTCTAGTATATAGTCTAGTCATGTACAGTATATCACATGCATAGACAGAAATTTTATGTTTAGTGTACTATTATGCAAGTCAATAAATGCATAGTATATCGTATACATAGCCAAAATGTCCAGTTGTGAATAGTTAACTATAAAATGCATAGTCCAGTTGTTATGTGCATAGTCAAAGGTCCTTGAAAGTCAAGTAAATGTATATGTACAAGTTAAATAACATCATTAATCCTGTTCAACCACAAAACAGAGTGTGTATGGATGAAAGGCGTACCAAGTACAACCACGGGAATTTCGGTCCATGCATTGAGCTAAGTGGGGACCGGACAGGGATGCCTGCTGTGCAAACTCCTGGGGGGGGTGTCTTGTGACCCTATTTCGGGAACCTACACCCCTCATGGAGCACAACAAGGGCAAGGGGTACAGTGAGCATTTACACCACACTGGTATCTGACAGATTTTTGGAACAGTGGTCCATGAAAATGAAAAATGCATCCCTTGTTACGTTCCATGAGGGATGTAGTTTCCGAAATAGGGTCACATGTGTGTGTGTGTGTGTGTGTGTGTGTGTGTGGGTCCACTGTTCTGGCACCATGGGGGCTTTGTAAACGCACATGGCCCCTGACTTCTATTCCAACCAAATACTCTCTCCAAAATTCCATTGTCGCTCGTTCCCTTATGAGCATTGAAGTGCGCTTGCAGAGCACTTTACATCCACATATGAGATATTTCCTTACTCGAGAGCAATAGGGTTACAAATTTTGGGGGACATTTTAACCTATGAACTCTTGCAAAAATTATAAATTTGGGGTAACATCAACATTTTCACGTCCAACTTCAACACAAAGTCATCAAACACCTGTGGGGTGTTAAGGCTCACTGTACCCCTTGTTACATTCCTTGAGGGGTTTAGATTCCCAAAATAGTGTGCCATGTGTTTTTTGCGGTTCTGTCGCATTTAGGAAGCCCTCATGGTGCCCCAAAAAAACATTTCAGCAAAATTCAATTTCTAAAAGCCCAATGTTGCTCCTTCCCTTCTGAGCCCTCTAGTGCACCCACAGAGCACTTTACATCCACACATGGGGTATTTCCTTACTCAAAAGAAATGGGGTTTCAAATTTTGGGGGACATTTTCACCTATTACTCCTTGTGAAAATGAAGAATTTGGGGTAACACCAGCATTTTAGTGAAAAAATTTAAAATTTTAATTTTCACATTTAACTTTATTGAAAATTCGTCAAACACATGTGGGGTGTTAAGGCTCACTGTACCCCTTGTTACTTTCCTTTAGGGGTGTAATTTCCCAAATAGTATGCCATGTGGTGTGTTTTTTGCTCTTCTGGCACCATGGGGGCTTCCTAAATGCGACATGCCCCCCAAAAACCATTTCAGCAAAATTCGGTCTCCAAAATCCCATTGTTGCTCCTTCCCTTCTGAGCCCTCTAGTGCGCCCACAAAGCACTTTACATCCACATATGAGGTATTTCCTTACTCAAGAGAAATTGGGTTACAAATTTTGGGGATCTTTTTCTCCTTTTACCCCTTGTAAAAATAAAAAATATGGGTCTACAAGAACATGTTGGTGTAAAAAAATGAAGATTTTGAGTTTTTGCCTCCATTTTGCTGCTATTCCTGTGAAACACCTAAAGGGTAAACAAACTTTCTGAATGTCATTTTGAATACGTTGAGGGGTGCAGTTTTCATAATGGGGTTCATTATGGGGTTTTTCTAACATAAAGACCCTCAAATTCAATTCAAAACTGAACTGGTCCTTGAAAAATTCAGATTTTGAAATTTACGTGAAAAATTGGAAAATTGCTGCTATACTTTGAAGCCCTCTGATGTCTTCAGAAAGTAAAAACATGTCAACTTTATGATGCCAACACAAAGTTAAAATATTGTATATGTGAATCAATATTGTTACGCCGAGCGCTCCGGGTCCCCGTTCCTCCCCGGAGCGCTCGCCTCATCCTCGCTACTACAGCGCCCCGGTCAGATCCACTGACCGGGTGCGCTGCGGTACCGCCTCCAGCCGGGATGCGATTCGCGATGCGGGTGGCGCCCGCTCGCGATGCGCACCCCGGCTCCCGTACCTGACTCGCTCTCCGTCGGTCCTGTCCCGGCGCGCGGCCCCGCTCCCTAGGGCGCGCGCGCGCCGGGTCTCTGCGATTTAAAGGGCCACTGCGCCGCTGATTGGCGCAGTGGTTCTAATTAGTGTGTTCACCTGTGCACTCCATGTATATACCTCACTTCCCCTGCACTCCCTCGCCGGATCTTGTTGCCCTTGTGCCTAGTGAAAGCATTCCCTTGTGTGTTCCTAGCCTGTGTTCCAGACCTCCTGCCGTTGCCCCTGACTACGATCCTTGCTGCCTGCCCCGACCTTCTGCTACGTCCGACCTTGCTTCTGTCTACTCCCTTGTACCGCGCCTATCTTCAGCAGTCAGAGAGGTTGAGCCGTTGCTAGTGGATACGACCTGGTCACTACCGCCGCAGCAAGACCATCCCGCTTTGCGGCGGGCTCTGGTGAAAACCAGTAGTGACTTAGAACCGGTCCACTAGCACGGTCCACGCCAATCCCTCTCTGGCATAGAGGATCCACCTCCTGCCAGCCGGCATCGTGACTAATATATTATTTACATGTCCACTTTCTTTACAAGCAGTGAGCTTTAAAGTTATAAAAATGCTAAATTCTTACATTTTTCATGAAATTTTGAAATTTTTGAACAAGAAATGATGCAAATATCAACGAAAATTTACCATTAACATAAAGTAGAATATGTAGAACTGATGCAAGTATCAACGAAGATTTACCACTGACATAAAGTAGAATATGTCACGAAATAACTATCTCGGAATCATGTAAAAGCATCCCAGAGTTATTAATGCTTAACCCCTTCCCGCTATTGGACGTATGCATACGTCCAGGCGAATTACACGTTCGCGCAAATGGACGTATGCATACGTCCAAGCGATCTCCTGCTCTGCCGCGGGCAGCGCAGGAGATCGCGGGTGGGACTCAGCTGTCAATCACAGCCGGAGTCCCACCGCAGCTGCCGGTCCCGGCAGCATTAACCCCATAGATGCCGTGATCAGTCTGATCACGGCATCTATGGTGTTTGCAGGGGGAGCGCTCTCCCCCTGCCCATCAATCGCGGCGCCGCGATAAAATAAGGGGGATCGGGGGTGTCCAAGACACCCTCGATCCCCCTTGAAGAGATAGGAGTGAGATGGCAGGGTTGCCACCCCTCCTATCCCTGCTATTGATCGGCGGAGCGGCCGACCAATAGCAGACTGGGGGCGGGGGGGTTAAAGTTCGGTTCCCCGCGCTATGCCCGCCCATCGGTGTCCGGGCACAGCGGGGGGAACCGTGTAGTAGCGGCGGCGGCGGCGGCGATCACTTACCCGGCGGCGGCGGCTGTGATCACGGCGGCGGTGGAGGTGAGTATGGCGCCGCGTGTCCATAGTCTGTTGCCTAGCAACATCTGCAGGGCGACAGTTTAGAGAGTGGTCTCTAAACTGTCGCCCTCCAGATGTTGCAAAACTACAACTCCCACCATGCCTTGACAGCTGTTTGCTGTGTTGGCATGCTGGGAGTTGTAGTTTTGCAAGATTTAGAGGGGTTCAGGCTAGAGATCACTGACAGTGGTCTCTAAACTGTAGCCCTCCAGATATTACAAAACTACAACTCCCAGCATGCTCAGACAGCAGTTTGCTGTCTTAGCATGCTGAGATTTGTAGTTTTGCAACATCTGGAGGGCCACAGTTTAGAGACCACTGTCAGTGATCTCCAGCCTGAACCCCTCTAAATCTTGCAAAACTACAACTCCCAGCATTCAGGAACAGCAAATGGCTGTCTCGGCATGCTGGGAGTTGAACTTGCGTGCATCCAGCTGTTGCATAACTACATCTCCCAGCTTTCTCTTTGGCAATCAGTACATGCTGAGAGTTGTAGTTCTGCAACAGCTGGAGGCACACTGGTTGGGAAATACCGAGTTAGGTAATAGGTTCTATTACCTAACTCAGTATTTTCCAACCAGTGTGCCTCCAGCTGTTGCAAAACTACAACTCCCAGCATGCACGTTCTGTCAGTGCATGCTGGGAGTTGTAGTTTTGCCCCCCCCCCCCCTCCCATGTGAATGTACAGGTTACATTCACACTGGCGGCGGATTACAGTGAATTCCCTGCTTCAGGTTTGAGCTGCAGCAGCCGCAGCTCAAACTCCTAGCGGGAGACTCAGTGTAATCCGCCGTCAGTGTGAATGTAACCTAAAAACACTACACTACGCTAACACAAAATAAAGAGTAAAACACTACATATACACACGTACACTGCCCCCCCCCCCCCCACCACCACCCCTTCCCCCCCAATAAAAATGAAAAACGTATCCTACAGCAGTGTTTCCAAAACAGAGCCTCCAGCTGTTGCAAAACAAAAACTCCCAGCATTTCCGGACAGCCATTGACTGTCCAAGCATGCTGGGAGTTTAGCAACAGCTGGAGGCACCCTGTTTGAGAATCACTGGTGTAAAATACCCCTATGTCCACCCCTATGCAAATCCCTAATTTAGGCCTCAAATGCGCATGGCGCTCTCACTTTGGAGCCCTGGCGTATTTCAAGGCAACAGTTTAGGGCCACATATGGGGTATCGCCGTACTCGGGAGAAATTGCCTAACAAATTTTGGGGGGCTTTTTCTCCTTTTACCCCTTATGAAAAGGTAAAGTTGGGGTCTACACCAGCATGTTAGTGTAAAAAAAAAACATTTTTGTACACTAACATACTGGTGTTGCCCCATACTTTAAAATTTCACAAGCGGTAAAAGAAAAAAAGCCTCCAAAATTTGTAATGCATTTTCTCCTGAGGACGGAGATACCCCATATGTGGGCGCAAAGTGTTCTGGGGACGCACAACAAGGCTCAGAAGGGAGAGTGCACCATGTAAATTTGAGGTCTAAATTGGTGATTTGCACAGGGGTGGCTGATTTTACAGCGGTTCTGACATAAGTGCAAAACAATAAATACCCACATATGACCCCATTTTGGAAACTACACCCCTCACGGAATGTAACAAGGGGTACAGTGAGCATTTACACCCCACAGGTGTCTGACAGATCTTTGAAACAGGGGTCTGTGAAAATGAAAAATAAAATTTTTAATTTACACAGCCCACTGTTCCAAAGATCCGTCAAATGCCAGTGGGGTGTAAATTCTCCCTGCACCCCTTATTACCTTCCGTGAGGGGTGTAGTTTTAAAAATGGGGTCACATGTGGGGGGTCCACTGTTCTGGCACCACGGGGGGCTTTGGAAATGCACATGGCCAAATTCTCTCTCCAAAAGCTCAATGATGCTCCTTCTCTTCTGAGCATTGTAGTTCGCCCCCAGTGCACTTCACGTCCACTTATTGGGTATTTCCATACTCAGAAGAGATGGGGTTATAAATTTTGGGGGGTATTTTCTGCTATTATCCCTTGTAAAAATGTAAAATTTGGGGGAAAACAAGCATTTCAGTGTAAAAAAAATATTTTTTTTTTTACATATGCAAAAGTCGTGAAACACCTGTGGGGTATTAAGGTTCACTTTACCCCTTGTTACGTTCCCCAAGGGGTCTAGTTTCCAAAATGGTATGCCGTGTGTTTTTTTTTCTGTCCTGGCACCATAGGTGCTTCCTAAATGCGGCATGCCCCCAGAGCAAAATTTGCTTCCAAAAAGCCAAATGTGACTCCTTCTCTTCTGAGACCTGTAGTGCGCCAGCAGAGCACTTTTCATCCCAATATTGGGTGTCTTCTGAATCGGGAGAAATTGGGCTTCAAATGTTGGGGGGTATTTTCTGCTATTACCTTTTTTAAAAATGTAAAATTTTTGCTAAACCAAGCATTTTTGGTAAAAAAAAAATTTTTTTTTTTACATATGCAAAAGTCGTGAAACACCTGTGGGGTATTAAGGTTCACTTTATCCCTTGTTACGTTCCTCAAGGAGTCTAGTTTCCAAAATGGTATGCCATGTCGCTTTTTTTTGCTGTCCTGGCACCATAGGGGCTTCCTAAATGCGACATGCCCCCCGACCAAAATTTGCTCTCAAAAAGCCAAATATGACTCCTTCTCTTCTGAGCATTGTAGTTCGCCCGTAATGCACTTCAGGTCAACTTATGGGGTACCTCCATACTCAGAAGAGATGGGGTTACAAATTTTGGGGGGTATTTTCTGCTATTAACCCTTGCAAAAATGTGAAATTTGGGGGGAAACACACATTTTAGTGAAAAATTATTATTTTTTTTTTACATATGCAAAAGTCATGAAACACCTGTGGGGTATTAAGGCTCACTTAATTCCTTTTTACGTTCCTCAAGGGGTCTAGTTTCCAAAATGGTATGCCATGTTTTTTTTATTTGCTGTTTTGGCACCATAGGGGCTTCCTAAATGCGACATGCCCCCAAAAAACCATTTCAGAAAAACGTACTCTCCAAAATCCCCTTGTCGCTCCTTTGCTTCTGAGCCCTCTACTGCGCCCGCCGAACAATTTACATAGACATATGAGGTATGTGCTTACTCGAGAGAAATTGGGCTACAAATTCAAGTATAAATTTTATCCTTTTATCCCTTGTAAAAATTCAAAAATTGGGTCTACAAGAACATGCAAGTGTAAAAAATGAAGATTTTGAATTTTCTCCTTCACTTTGCTGCTTTTCCTGTGAAACACCTAAAGGGTTAAAACACTTACTGAATGTCATTTTGAATACTTTGGGGGTGCAGTTTTTGTAATGGGGTCATTTATGGGGTATTTCTAATATGAAGACCCTTCAAATCCACTTCAAACCTGAACTGGTCCCTGAAAAATAGCGAGTTTGAAAATTTTGTGAAAAATTGTAAAATTGCTGCTGAACTTTGAAGCCCTCTGGTGTCTTCCAAAAGTAAAAACATGTCAATTTTATGATGAAAATATAAAGTAGACATATTGTATATGTGAATCCAAAAAAAATTATATTTGGAATATCCATTTTCCTTACAAACAGAGAGCTTCAAAGTTAGAAAAATGCAAAATTTTCAATTTTTTCATCAAATTTGGGGATTTTTCACCAAGAAAGGATGCAAGTTACCACAAAAATTTACCACTATGTTAAAGTAGAATATGTCACGAAAAAACAATCTCGGAATCAGATTGATAAGCATTCCAGAGTTATTAATGTTTAAAGTGACAGTGGTCAGATGTGCAAAAAAGGGCTGCGTCCTAGAGGTGAAAATGGGCTGTGTCCTTAAGGGGTTAAAGTGACAGTGGTCAGATATGCAAAAAATGTTCTGGTCCTTAAGGTGAAAATGGTCTTGGTCCTTAAGGGGTTAAGGTACATACTACTTTCTTATAAGCATTCTCTCAAGGGCAATTGAAAGCCTGATTTTGATTGCAACAGGAACATTACAGTCACAATATTTTTCAGGAAGGTAACATATTACATTACTTTAGGTCTCAGTGAAAATAAATGTTTTCCCTTATGTATAACCTTGTCTAGAAGCATCAAGGCCAATTTTTATCTCATGATAATAATACCACCCAAGCAAGGCAAGGTTAAAGAGAGAATGAGTTATTGGTGTGAATTACATAATACATGCTTTCACAGCATTGATGATCAATACCCAGTGTTTTATTCTTCCCTGTAATAGATATCTATAATGTGACAAAGTTATTAGAGCACAAAAATGTTGGCATCTCTTACTTAGGTCATTAATATATATTACAAACCCTGCTGTATGTATCTGGCTGTGTTCTTTGTATCCGCAGTATAGGAATCCTGAATTTTTTAAAGATTTTTTAAGGCCACAGTTTTTGCTTTCAGAGATAGTGCTGTTAAAAGTACGATTGAACCAATTGAACTAATGCTATAATATGGACAGATATGCTAATTTCTTTTAACACATAACGGAGAAATACAATCATTAGGGGAATAAATGGTACATGGTGCTCATAGGCAGGCTTTTAAATATTCCAAAATCTGTTTTACTGTTCTAATCCACTTTTTGTTGCTAATGTTACCACTGGTAAACTTTAATCCTAGTAAATAAGTAAAGATTGACTTGTAAAGTATTAGAACATTCAAACTTCAAGTACAGATGCTTTGACCCATATGTAATTGACATAAGAAATTGAATAAATGTAATTAAATAGGTATTTCCATCTCCCATAAAGTGAGACAACTTTGGAAGGGGCATGTGCTATTTGTAAATTATTTGTCAAGAGTCATTTAGGGTAAGTTCACACTATGGACTTTGCTTGCAGAAATCTGCAATAGAATTCCGGACGGAGATTCTGCAGCAGCAGAGTCCCATTGATATCAATGCTATTCTGCTGCACTGTTCACACAGCAGAAACATCTGGCATGGAAATTCAAATTCCAGTGTCCGCAGAAAGAGTTGCCATGTCTATTCTTTCTGCAGAGTCCGCGTGGAAATGCATTGCCGTCTATGAGACAGCATTTTTCCCAAGCGATCCTAGTGCCTGCATGTTCTGCCTGCGCTCCACTGTTGGGGGGAATGTTCACTCGTGTGAACATAGCCTTAGAAGTCTACATATTTCCTGAAGGTTTGAATAGAAATCATTATAGATGGTGGATCATTAATATGCTCATATACTACAAAGGAGAAAAATTATTTTCAAGTGGATCGGGTGTAAGGCTTATCTCTCCTGCTGAAGAACTCAAGAACATTAATCATTAAGGTTTGTGACTGAGATTTCTTGCATCTTCAAAACTGGTATCTGCCAGCAAATATTCTTATCTCCAGGGCTTTTGTAAATAAGAAAGTCAGAAACAACTTGCAAAAAAAAAATGTTTTACTATTTTGTAATTGTAACTCTCATCCTAAACGAAACATTACTGCATAGATAAAATCTGGTAAATCGGCTTAGTTCATGCAAGTGAAATAAAAACTTTTTACATTTTATTCTGAACAATTGGATTTGTGATATTAAATCTTCACTGCCAAGCAGACAGGCTTCTGATAAAGACATGGCATATGCAAAATTAAATGGTTTGTTTTTTTCAAGATTATATATTCCTTGTCTACCGCAGATTTGGTACTCTTGGGGTATGTTCACGTGGATGAAGTTTCACACGGAATTCCGGGGGAATATTTGGCTCGAAAATTCAGCTGCAGCAGAGTCACATTAATTCCAATGGTATTATGCTGCACTGTGCACATGGCGGAATTTGAATTGAAATCCAAATTACAGCACCAGCAGAAAGAATAGACATGTCCTTTTTTTCTGTGGATTCCGCTCGTAAACGCATTGCCGTCTATGAGAAGTGCTGCTCCGCAATCTTTAGATCGACTTTCAGGTGCTGAAGTCTCTTTTGTCAGCCATGCCAAGATCGTCAACTCTTGAAACTGAACATCCTCGTCTTAAAGCTGTATATCACCACCAAGATCCACTACGGGGAGGAGAGGAGGCAACCAGGGCACCTGGAATTTGTCTAGTTTTCCCCCAGAATGACACAGGGATGCATGGCTGGGGTGGTGGCATCTTCCACTACCAATATTTCCCCTGGCACAACATGACCAGTAACGTATCCGTGTTATTCCACAACCTCGTTCTCAGGATTTAACACCAGCCCAGGCTGCAGGGCTGGAAGCAAAAAGAATAAATAAATAAATAAATAAAAAGATAAAGCTGTACCTGTGGCCAGGATCTGTGCCCCCCTTTGAGAAATAGGGTGTCCAGGCATATTTTAGATACTGCTCCAATCCTAAACTGGAGGTGCACATCTTCAGCATAGCCCATACCATCTGCTGGTGCTTATAAAGCAGGTCCCACAACAACTGAACTATAAATAGGAATATGGGTGCACTACTGTGGTAGATGTATACAATGACATTGGCTATCCCTCAACACTGATGTTAAAATTGAGACATTCGCCAGTATATCCTTATATGAAGGACATACCAGAGCCCGCACACCAATGCCAAGGTTTCTCAAATGGCGCGGGACCTAGTGCTAAACCTACCTGTGCGTGATAAGCAAAACAGGGGCCAGTGGGCAATTACGGCAGCATTAGATCGACTCCCAGCGTCTTCCCAGGTACCCTCCAGCGTGGCTACAAGCACACACATACAATGGGAGGAGAGAGGCAGGCTGCAAGCCCCACCTTATTTTATACTTGGAGGTGTGTAAACTCCATATGTAATGCGCCTTGAATATCTTCCAGGCAGCATTAGGGTTGCACCTGTGAGGCCATGCACCTATATTAGCCAACTTAGGTGGGGCTTGCAGCCTGCCTCTCTCCTCCCATTGTATGTGTGTGCTTGTAGCCACGCTGGAGGGTACCTGGGAGGACGCTGTGAGTCGATCTAATGCTGACGTAATTGCCCACTGGCCCCTGTTTTACTTATCACCCGCAGGTAGGTTTAGCGCTAGGTCCCACGCCATTTGAGAAACCTTGGTGTTGGTGTGCGGGTTCTGGTGTGTCCTTCATATAAGGATATACTGGCGAATGTCTCAATTTTAACATCAGTGTTGAGGGATAGCCAATGTCACTGTATACATCTACCACAGCAGTGCACCTAAATTCCTGTATTGTATTATTCTAATTGTTACACATCCACACCGTTTATCTGGTGTAGGATTCTATTGTGGCACTTGTAGTCCGCTGCAGGCATCCTCCATTGTATGCATTTTTATGCTGGGGATCGCTCCTAGCAACGGACTACAAGGGCAGGATCTGCTCCCCCAGTATAAATGCACAACCGCATTTGGGGTTGAGCACCTCCAGCCATTTGAGACCACGTTTTTTTGTTGTTTGCACTTATGTAAACACACTGAAGCACCTGAGGGAAATAGTCATCTGTTTGCTGACAGAGCCCATCGTATGCCACCTCTTCACCAACTCCAACGTTGGCATTTTGCATTTTTGGGGTCACAAATACTTCTTCCCCCTGGTGTATGCCCCCAATGGAGAGCTAGGGTCAGCATCTCCGCTGCAGCATAAATAAATAATAAGTCTCCCCAGAATACTGAGGTCCGTTGTTCAAGGTTGCCGGCAGCAGCTTACTGATACATCTATACTCTCTCACCTACAAGGATGAGGATGTAACAAAGATGATCCCATTGCTGCTCCAGTGTTACATCAAGCCCTTTCCCTTCAGGAGGGTCAGCAATGTGGCAGAATGGTTTGAAGAACACCAGTTTTTGCCGGGTACACGGAAACTGTGAAAAACAGGCAAAAAAAAAAAAAAAAAAAAACAGCAACAGCCGAATGTTGACGGCTTGCCTCCATGATTTCTGTCTAGAAACCGGTATCCAAAAGTGTGTAGAATATGGTCAACTGAATAGTGGAACGACTACTGAAAGCCGTTGAGGGTGGTCGGCTACATGTTCATACCCTGATTATTCGGGTCCTCTATACAATAAGGGATAAAGTGGTCAGTGAAACATGTTTCAGATGTTTTGTGGAGTGGTCTGTATTGTGTTCATTTTGTTTACTGGTTATGTGGGTCCTACATACTTACTTATTTATTTAATATTTCTTATTATTTCTTTGCTATACTTTGTGCATGTTTATTTCTATATTTGGGATTATGCTATTCAAATATATTTTCGTTCATTCCTCATAGTTTGTTGGGACATTTATTTATATATTTGTGTGTGATCAAACGTGACAGCGCTGTAGATAGCTAATACCTGTTTAATTCAGTGTCTAACAAATTAAATTTATTGAGATGTGAACATATATGCAGAAAAAAAAACCATTGCATATAGCCAGGATACAACCCAGCACTAAACAACACGGTAAGTGGTGTACAGAACAAGAACCCATAACCATATGTGGTAGGCCTCAGGGGTAGGGGTAGTACAGTCAGGGTGTTGCTTCAGTATATCAAGGGTTAAGGTAAACCCTGTTGTTCGGGACGCCAGGCTGAGGGCTAGTATGCTGAGGTAATTCTCCGGCCTATCGCCGCCCTTCCCAGTAACTATAGGTGCATGCATAAAATGACTGAAGGTCCACAAGGTAGTTGAACTGGAACTTGGATAAACTTTACTTAAAGGCTTGCGGTACATCCAATGAACAGTAACAGTCTCATTAATACAGTCTCCATACACTTCAGTTACTGACAGTTATTGCGGACCTTGACTTTTGATATAAGTCTCAGAATTTAGGGTAATTTGCGAAGATCAGTCCGGATTTAAGGGTTAGATATGGTCTGGTGATTTTGCAGAGTGCTTAGGGATTGATTACACTCACAGTTTTATAAAGTTCAGCCGTCGCCGCAAGGCTCGTGCCTAACTCACTGATGACAGCAGCGCAGATCCTTCCCTGTCAACAGCCCACGAGGAAAGAGAAATGGCCGCCGCTCCCTTATATGGGCAGGGCCGTTTTGGATTGGTCCAAGTCAGCTGTCACTCACCTTTACATAGCCTGATGGGTAAACACCTGACTTCCTCCAAAGGTCCTTGAACTACAAACCATAGAGTCTTTGGAACGCATCACGTGAACCCCAGGTCCTGCGTCGCTAACTAGGTAAGTACACTTACTATATAAATATATACACATTAAATTTGAATCATTTTAATTACAAAAGGGGTGACAAGGGGCTAGCTAAGGATGAGGACCCCACCTACACCTAGGGACTCTGACTTTGGGGACCTCACCACAAGGCAACGGATGCAATCCGGTGCCGGGACACCGCACATAAAACAGAGAATGCACATGGCAAAGGAGGCAATCGGAAGATTCACTGAGATGATATGCACCGGAAATTAAAACAGAATCAGAAATGTCAATACAGAAACATACAATAATGTAGGTCTTGGCCAAGAGAGGAAGACATCCAGGACTCCTAAGGGTAAGTTCACACTGAGGAATTGGAGAGGAATTTACTCAAGCAGTCAGCGGTGAAAACCCAATAGAGTTTAACTGTATTTCCGCTCCTCAGTTCCCACTGAGGAATTTCCGCAAGCGGAATTCCGGCGCTGAATTCCGTTCCGCATGAAGAATGAACATGTTCTTTCTTTATGCAGAATCCACGTCTTTGTCCCATAGAAATCAGTCACATTTTTTTATCAGCCTGACGCCGTTCCGTGCGGAATTCCCGTGGAATTTGTCTGGAATTCGCAGGGAAGTAGCGTTGAAATTAAGCGAAAAAAAAAAAATTTCTAATTGGTTGTCGTCCAGCAAAAAAAAAAAAAAAAAAGGTTTCCTCCGATATTTCCACATGGAATTATGCACGGAATTCCATGTCAATTATGCGCAAATTCCGCATTAATTCCACGCAAATTCCTCCTCAAAAAAACCTGTAAATTCTGCAGTGAGAATTCCTTGCCAATTCCTCAGTGGGAACGTACTCTAATACTTGTTCAAATTAAATGCTTTTTATTGTGTTGTTATGTTACAACCAGTTGGAAATATTTTCTTTGACCTAAAATAACCTTAATTCCACTGTTTTGGAGATACTTACTTTTCTCCAAAATGGTGGGCATAAGATAAGAAAAAAAAAAAATTTTATTTACCTAAAATAACCTTAACCCCTTAAGGACCAGGCCATTTTACACCTTAGGACCAGAGCGTTTTTTGCACATATGACCACTGTCACTTTAAACATTAATAACTCTGGAATGCTTTTACTTGTCATTCTGATTCCAAGATTGTTTTTCCGTGACATATTCTACCTTAACATGGTGGTAAATTTTAGTGGTAACTTGCATCCTTTCTTGGTGAAAAATCACCAAATTTGATGAAAAAATTGGAAATTTTTCATTTTTCTAACTTTGAAGCTCTCTGCTTGTAAGGAAAACGGATATTCCAAATAAAAAATTTTTATTCACATTTCCAATATGTCTTCTTTATGTTTGCATCATAAAATTGACATGTTTTTACTTTTGGAAGACACCAGAGGGCTTCAAAGTTCAGCAGCAATTTTCCAATTTTTCTCAAAATTTTCTAACTCACTATTTTTCAGGGACCAGTTCAGGTTTGAAGTGGATTTGAAGGGTCTTCATATTAGAAATGCCCCATAAAAGACCCCATTATAAAAACTGCACCCCCCAAAGTATTCAAAATGACATTCAGTAAGTGTTTTAACCCTTTAGGTGTTTCACAGGAATAGCAGCAAAGTGAAGGAGAAAATTCACAATCTTCATTTTTTACACTTGCATGTTCTTGTAGACCCAATTTTTTAATTTTTATAAGGGGTAAAAGGAGAAAATTTATACTTGTACTTGTAGCCCAATTTCTCTTAAGTAAGCACATACCTCATATGTCTATGTAAAGTGTTCGGCGGGCGCAGTAGAGGGCTCAGAAGCGAAGGAGCGACAAGGGGATTTTGGAGAGTACGTTTTTCTGAAATGGTTTTTGGGGGGCATGTTGCATTTAGGAAGCCCCTATGGTGCCAGAACAGCAAAAAAAAAAAAAAAACAAAAAAAAAAACACATGGCATACCATTTTGGAAACTAGACCCCTTGAGGAACGTAACAAGGAATTAAGTGAGCCTTAATACCCCACAGGTGTTTCACGACTTTTGCATATGTAAAAAAAAATAATAATAATTTCACTAAAATGTGTGTTTCCCCCCAAATGTGTGTTAATAGCAGAAAATACCCCCCAAAAATTTTAACCCCATCTCTTCTGAGTATGGAGGTACCCCATAAGTTGACCTGAAGTGCACTACGGGCGAACTACAATGCTCAGAAGAGAAGGAGTCATATTTGGCTTTTTGAGAGCAAATTTTGGTTGGGGGGCATGTCGCATTTAGGAAGGCCTTATGGTGCCAGAACAGCAACCCCCCCCCCACATGGCAAACCATTTTGGAAACTAGACCCCTTGAGGAACGTAACAAGGCATAAAGTGAGCCCTAATACCCCACAGGGGTTTCATGACTTTTGCATATGCAAAAAAAAAAAAAATTTTCATTAAAATGTGTGTTTCCCCCCCAAATTTCCCATTTTTGCAAGGGTTAATAGGGGAAAATACCCCCCAAAATTTGTAACCCCATCTCTTCTCAGTATGGAGGTACCCCACAAGTTGACCTGAAGTGCACTACGGGCAAACTATAATGCTCAGAAGAGAAGGAGTCATATTTGGCTTTTTGAGAGCAAATTTTGGTCGGGGGGCATGTCGCATTTAGGAAGCCCCTATGGTGCCAGAACAGCAAAAAAAAAAAAAAAACACATGGCATACCATTTTGGAAACTAGACCCCTCACAGAATTTAATAAGGGGTGCAGTGAGTATTTACACCCCACTGGCATTTGACAGATCTTTGGAACAGTGGGTTGAGCAAATGAAAAATTTTATTTTTCAATTTCACGGACCACTGTTCCGAAAATCTGTCAGATATCTGTGGGTGTAAATGCTCACTGTACCCCTTATTACATTACGTGAGGGGTGCAGTTTCCAAAAAATGGGTCACATATTGGGGGGTCCATTGTTCTGGCACAATGGGGGCTTTGTAAACACACGTGGCCTTCAATTCCGGACACATTTTCTCTTAAAAATCCCAATGGCGCTCCCTCTCTTCTGAGCATTGTAGTTCGCCCGCCGAGCACTTTACATCCACATATGGGGTATTTTCTTACTCAGAAGAAATAGGGTTACAAATTTTGGGGGGCTTTTTTCCTATTTTCCCTTGTGAAAATGAAAAATGTAGGGTAACACCAGCATTTTAGTGAAAAAAAATTCATTTTCCAATCCAACTTTAACAAAAATTTGTCAAACACCTGTGGGGTGTTAAGGCTCACTATACCCCTTGTTACATTCCATGAGGGGTGCAGTTTCCAAAATTAGGTCACATGTCGGTATTTATTTTTTTGCGTTTATGTCAGAACCGCTGTAAAATTAGCCACCCCTGTTCAAATCACCAATTTAGGCTTCAAATGTACATAGTGTGCTTTCACTCCTGAGCCTTGTTGTGCGCCCGCAGAGCATTTTGCGACCACATCTGGGGTATTTCTGTGCTCAGGAGACATTGCGCTACAAATTTTGGGGGTCTTTTTTTCCTTTTACCTCTTGTGAAAATAAAAAGTATGGGGCAACACCAGCATGTTAGTGTAAAAAAATTGTTTTTTTATACTAACAGGCTGGTGTAGACCCCAACTTTTCCTTTTCATAAGGGGTAAAAGGAGAAAAAAAACAACAAAATTTATAGTGTAATTTCTCCCGAGTACGGAGATACCCCATATGTGGCCCTAAACTGTTTCCTTGAAATACGACAAGGCTCCGAAGTGAGAGAGCGCCATGCGAATTTGAGCACTAAATTAGGGATTGCATAGGGGGTGATATCACGCCACACGACCTCCATCCACACCCCCGAATGGAGGGGGTGTGGCGTGATGCCACTAGAGGGGGTGACCATGACATCACATCCCCGTCTCGGAGGCAGCACCCGGCACAGAATGCCGAGGGCTGCACCAAGAACGCGGGGGTCCCCAGCAGCGGGACCCCTGCGATCATACATCTTATCCCCCATGCAAAGGATAGGGAATAAGATGTATAACGCCAAAATACCCCTTTAATTCCACCATTTTGGAGATACTTAGTTTTCTTCAAAATAGTGGGCATGACCGAAGCAAAAAAAATATTTTGACCTAAAATAACCTTAACCCCTTAAGGACACAGCCCATTTTGTCCTTAAGGACACTACACATTTTATTTTTGCGTTTTCATATTTCTTTTTGTGTTTTCATATGGCTTGTTTTTTCACCAATTTTACTTTGTAATGACATCACTCATTTTACCATAAAAAAGGAAGGCAAACCCAAAAAATGTAGGAAATTGAAAAGAAAATTGAAATTTTCAAGACGATTAAAATGATACCCATGATTACATACTTTTCTAATATTGTACCACGTTAAACTTTCATCACAAAATAATTAATTTCACCCCAAAAACTCAAGTTATGGACTCGACTATAAGCCTAGGGTGGGAAATACATCATCCCCCCTGTCATCATCCAGACCCCCTCATTAACACCCTCATCATCATCACCCTGTCATCATCCCACACCCCCCCTTCATCATCACTGCCTGTCATCATTACCCTGTCATCATCCCACACCCCCCTTCATCATCACCGCCTGTCATCATTACCCTGTCATCATCCCGCACCCCCCCTTCAACATCACCGCCTGTCATCATCCCCCTGTCATCATCCCATACCCCCCCTCATCATCACCGCCTGTCATCATCCCCCTGTCATCATCCCACCCCCTTCATCATTACCACCTGTCATCATCCCCCTGACATCATCCCACCCCCCTTCATTATCACCGCCTGTCATCATCCCACCCTCCTTCATCATCACCGCTTGGCAATGTCTGATTACAGTGGTCTTCAACCTGCGGACCTCCAGATGTTCCAAAACTACAACTCCCAGCATGCCAGGACAGCCATCAGCTGACCGGGCATGCTGGGAGTTGTAACTTTGAAACATCTGGAGGTCCGCAGGTTGAAGACCACTGCGGCCTTCGTCATCATCCAGACACCCCCCTCCACCCCTTTAGTTTGGTACTCACCTCCCCTCGGCGGGATGTTAGGGTGAACTGGTCCAGGCCATCTGTGCTGCAGGGACCGTCCGGTGGGGAGGCATAGTCGTTCTGGGCTGTCCATCTTCTCCGGGGGGGCCTCTTCTCCGCGCTTCGGGCCCGTAATAGTGACGTTGCCTTGACGACGATGCACAGGGACGTTCTCCGTCACTATTCCGGGGCCGGGCCCGAAGCGCGGAGAAGAGGCCCCCCCCCCCCCGGTGAAGATGGACAGCCCGGAATGACTATCCCTCCCCACCGGATGGTCCCTGCAGCACAGATGGCCCAGACCAGCTCACCCTAACGTCCTGCCGAGCGGAGGTGAGTACAAAACAAAAGTGGGTGGGGGTGGGGGCTCTGGATGATGACGAAGGCCGCAGTGGTCTTCGGACCATCGGCTGTCCGGGCTTGCTGGGAGTTGTAGTTTTGAAACATCTGGAGGTCCACAGGTTGAAGACCACTGAGGGCAGAGAGTTCACTTGAGTATAAGCCGAGGGGAGTGTTTTCAGCACGAAAAATCGTGCTAAAAAACTCGGCTTATGCTCGAGTATATACGGTATGTTTAAAATTGCTCTATTTTGACCGCCTACAACTTTCTCATTTTTCTGTATACAAGGCTGTATGAGGGCTCATTTTTTTCACCATGATCTGTAGTTTTTTTTTTTTTTTTTTTTCACCACTTTTGTGTAAACAGTATGTGACAATTTGATCACTTTTTGGGAGGAATTTGATGTAACCAAAAACAATATTGGACTAAAGTCAGGGTAACAAAATCATTACAAGCCCGTAAAGGAAGGAGACATCTACCAATTCCATTTTAATGGCAACATCTTGCCATCCGAAACATGTTATCGAAAATATCCCATATGGGATAAACTAAAGAGGAATTGTACACTAGATACTTTTTCAATGGAGGCTGGACATCTTAACGATAGGTTAAAGGAAAGGGGGTACACGAAAAAGAATTTGGATAGGGCTGTTAATAAAATAAAAAATCAAGGTAGAAACCATACAGCAGAGGATAGTGAGAACAAGAATAAGAATATAAATAGGAGTGAAAAAAGACTAGAGAAAGTGCAAGGAGGAAGCCACAATTTGTAACAGCATACAGTGCCCAATTTGCAGCAGTTAAACAAATTGTATTAAAATACCTACTGGTTTTGAAAGTGGATACTACATTGAGAGAAATAATTGCACCCTGGCTGAAAGATACAGGGAATGTAGGGTGTGGACACACCAGATGTCTAACATGTAAGTACATGGTGAAGACTGGTGAGTTCACATCATATACTAGGAGTCAAACTTATTTTTATAAAGAATTATATTAATTGCTGCTCTACATACATAGTATATTCAGCTTCATGCACACAATGCCGCTTACAATATGTGGGATCCACTAGCAACAAACTTAAGATTCGAATCAGGAGACACATTTTAGGAGACACATTTTGGACACAAGAAGGTTTGCCCTGAAACGTCATTTTATTGAAGTACATGAGGGAAATACGGATTTTCTCGAAGTAAAGGGCTTTGAAAAGGTGACCAATAAACCCCAGAAGGGCATAGAAAAAGGTTATTACTAAACAGGGAAACATTGTGGATGTTTGTATTTAAAACAGTCCATCCTTTTGGACTTAACCAAAGGTTGTATATGATTACACTGTATTAGAAAACCAAATTCCCTAGCAAATTCCCATACATTATCTTGAATGTTTCTCAACTTTTATTTTGAGCCGAATATACCTGTACAGAAAATCCGAATGTGAACATGGTCTGTAATCAATACTGTCGAAAACAAACCCGGTATACTACAGCAGAAAAAATCCAGAACATGTTTTCCAGTTGTCTCTTTTAAGCAAAATTTGCTTTCCAAAAGCCAAATGGCACTTCTTCTCTTCTGAGTATTGTAGTGCGCCCACAGTGCACTTGACGTCCACACATGGGATATTTACATACTCAGTAGAGATGGGGTTCAACTTTTGAGGGATATTTTCTATAACCCCTTGTAAAAATGTCAAATTTGGGGGAAAACCAGGATTTTAGTGAAAAAAAAAATTCATTTACATATCCGACTTTAACAAACAGTCGTCAAACACCTGTGGGGTGGTAAGGCTCAGTGGACCTCTTATTACATTTCTTGAGGGGTGTAGTTTCCAAAATAGTATGCCATTTTTTTTTTTTTTTTTTTTTTGCTGTTCTGGCACCATAGGGGCTTCCTAAATGTTGCATGCCCCCCAAAAGCCATTTCAGAAAAACTCTCTCTCCAAAATCCCATTGTCGCTCCTTCCCTTCTGAGTCTTGTAGTGCACCCACAGAGCACTTGACATCCCCATATGAGGTATTCTTTTTTGGGGGCTTTTTTTCCTTTTACCCCTTTAAAATTTCAAAAACTTGGTCTACAAGAACATGTGAGTGTAAAAAATGAAGATTTAGAATTTTCTCCTTCACCTTGCTGCTATTACTGTGAAACACCTAAAGGGTTAACACACTTTCTGAATGTCATTTTGAATACTTTGGGGGGTGCAGTTTTTATAATGGTGTCAATTATGGGGTATTTCTAATATGAAAGCCCCTCAAATCCACTTCAAAACTTCTGATTTAGAAATTTTTTATGAAAATTGCTGTTGAACTTTGAAGCCCTCTGATGTCTTCCAAAAGTAAAAACATGTCATCTTTATGATGCAAATATAAAGTTGACATATTGTATATGTGAATCAATATATAATTTATTTGGAATATCCATTTTCCTTAAAAGCAGAGAGTTTCAAACTTAGAAAAATGCTACATTTTCTAAATGTTCATGAAATTTTGTGATTATTCATTAAGAAACGATGCAAGTAACAGCAAAAATTTACCACTGTTTTAAAGTCGAATATGATGCGAAAAAAACAGTCTCAGAATCAGAATAATCGGTAAAAGCATCACAGAGTTATTAATGCATAAATTGACAGTGGTCAGAATTGCAAAAAACGGCTCAGTCCTTAATGTGAAAAAGGGCTCAGTCCTTAAGGGGTTAAGCCGAGGCAGAAGCTCAACAGAGTACACAGAATAGAACTTAGGCCAGGTGTGCCTACCTCTGACCCATCCAGGATCTACTAAGTCTTTCACTCCTTTTACTCTTCCCTATATAAAGCTCCTTCATCTCCTACTTCTTCTACTTCTATTTCGGATTATTTAAGTTCTATTTCACTTCCTACCCTCTCTTCTTTTGACAGGGACTCTCTCCTGTCACCACTGAGGAGGTTGCAGATGCCATTGCTCATCTGAAACTAGGTAAGGCACCAGGCCCAGATGGCCCATCTGCCTTTTATTACAAAAAGTTTGAACCAATTCTTAAACCCCACATTATTTCCTACTGTAATCAGTTGCTTTCTGGTTCCCCCATGCCCCCAGAAATTCTTCATGCATCTATTGTTGTTATCCCCAAGCCTAGGGGATCCTAACATGGATCCCCTTCTCCCCTCAAATTATCGTCCCATTTCCCTTATTAATTTGGACTCCAAGATTTTCATCTGTATTCTTGCCAAACACTTCAATGCTATATTGCCGGGCCTGGTTCAGAATGACCAGGTGGGTTTTATCCTTGGCAGACCAGCACCCGACAATATCTGCAAAGTCCTCAATATAGTTCACTGGGCATCAGCTACCAATACTCCCCTTACACTACTAGACTTAGATATTGAGAAGGCCTTCAATACTGTTTTATGGCCTTATTTGTTTTGGGGTTCTCCGTGCTATTGGCTTTTTGGGACCATTTGTCCATGCCTTGCATTCATTATACTCCAATCCGGTGGCTTATCTTAAGTTACTCTCTTCTCATTCCTCACCGATCCTTGTTGGTAGGGGTACTCGCCAGGGGTGTTCTTTATTACCGGCTTTATATGCCTTGGCTATGGAGCCCCTGGCAAGTATCCTTCACACTCATCCTGATATTTCAGGTGCGACGATTGGTTCTGCAGAATATAAGGTTAATTTATTTGCTGATAACCTTCTTCTCATGCTCACCAAACCGCTAGTTTCACTACCTAATCTGTTTGCTACTTTGGACTGGTTCTCTGCTATATTGGGCCTGGTGGTGAACAGATCTAAATCTGAAGTTCTTTATTGCAACACTCCTCAGCCGGTGCAAGATCTCTCTGTACCTCTTCTACTTTTCTTTCTTATTCGGGTATTTCTTTCCCTGCCTCTCTGTCGGAACTCTATTACCCTATGCAGTGTTCCGTTTAGTTCAATTTATTTTTCTGGCTGCCTGCATACATGTTGCCTCCAAATGGAGATCACCTGATCTATCTTTATCCATGGTGATCTCTCGGGTGAATGATATTATGCTCTTAAAACGTCTAAATGCAATAGTAGCTGACACTATGACGCTTTTTGATAAAGTATGGGGTCCCTGGATCTCTTCTACTCATGCCCTGGATGTATCCTATTATTTATCTTTGTAGCTCTTTGGGACAATATATATTTATTAGTATAACAAACCTTATTGTCAGGGTCCGGACTAGCACTGGAGGTGGATCCCCTGTACCAGAGAGGCGATGACGCGGGCCGTACTGGGGAATCGGTTCTAAGCAGTTACTGGTGTTCACCAGAGCCCGCCGCAAAGCAGGATGGACTTGCTGCGGCAGTAACTACCAGGTCGTGTTCCCCAGTAGCGACTCGACTTCTCTGGCAGCTGAGACTGGCGCGGTACACAAGGACTAGACAGAGGCGAGGTCAGACGTAGCAGAAGGTCAGGGCAGGCAGCGAGGTTCGTAGTCAGGGGCAACAGCAGAAGGTCAAGGTACACAGGCTTGGGACACACTATAACGCTTTCTCAGGGCACAAGGCAACAAGATCCGGCAAGGACAGGAAGGGGAAGTGGGTTTTTATATGTTTAGAACTGATTGGGCCAGGCACCAATTAGTGGTGCACTGGCCCTTTAAATTTCATAGAGCCGGCGTTAGGAGTTAGAGAAGGAGGAAGATGAAGCTTGTAAGAGACAGGGTTGATTTGACTTTTGACCCTAAATGACCCGAGGTAACGTGGACCCAGCTTGTAGCTAGGGACACGGAATCGAATATATTTGGCAGAGAGCCACACTTTGTCACCAGGGGGAAAGACAGGAGGAATTCTTCTCTTCTTGTCCGCATGTTTCTTCATACGAGAGGAGGCCAGCGAGAGCAACTCTTGAGTCTCCTTCCAAATAGAGGAAAAGTCCCGGGTCAAATCATCTACAGCAGGGACTCCAGATGAAGTGGGAATAGGGAGGGGGGAAGTGGGTGACGGCTGTACACCACAAAGAATGGAGACTTGGCGGATGACTCAGAGTCTTTGAAATTGTACGAGAATTCGGCCCAGGGTAACAGGTCACACCAATCATCTTGGCGGGAGGAGACAAAATGTCGCAGGTAGTCACCAAGGATTTGGTTTATTCTTTCCACTTGTCCATTAGATTGCGGGTGGTAGGCGGAGGAAAAATTCAATTTAATTAATTAGGTGCAGAGTGCTCTCCAGAATTTCGAGACGAATTGAACGCCTCTATCGGAGACGATATGCGTAGGCAGTCCGTGGAGACGAAAAATGTGCAAAAAGAAATGCTTCGCCAATTGTGGCGCAGAAGGGAGGCCAGGGAGTGGAACGAAATGGGCCATTTTGTAGAATCAATCAACGACCACCGAAATGAAAGTGTTGCCATGGGATACAGGAAGGTCAGTGACGAAGTCCATCGCTATGTGTGACCAAGGCTGTTCGGGTACTGGCAGAGGAAGAAGAAGACCCGCGGGCCTTTGGCGAGGAATTTTATCACGTGCGCAGACAGTACAGCAGCGTACGAAGTCAGTTACATCCTTTTCAAGGGAAGGCCACCAATAGTGTCTGGCAATCAACTGAGTGGATTTTTTTATTCCAGCGTGACCCGCCAAGTGGGAGGAGTGACCCCATTTGAGAGTCCGGAGGCGAAGACGTGGAGGGACAAAGGTTTTTTCTGGAGGAACTGGTGCCAGGGAAGCCGAAGCAGCAGAGATCAGACACTCAGGGGGAACGATGTGTCGGTGAGAGGTTTCTGCCTCCGTGGCATCAGTGGAACGAGAAAGGGCATCCGCCCTGACATTCTTGTCTGCAGGACGAAAATGTATCTGGAAATTAAAGCGAGCGAAGAACAATGACCACCTGGCCTGGCGAGGATTTAAGCGCTGAGTGGACAGTAGGTATGACAGATTTTTGTGGTCAGTGTAGATGGTGATCGGGTGGAGAGACCCTTCCAGGAGATGCCTCCACTCCTCGAGTGCCATTTTAATGGCCAGCAATTCTCGGTCACCAATAGCGTAATTTTTTTCAGGAGGAGAAAATGTTTTATAGAAAAAAACGCAAGTGACGTTTTTTCCTTTACCATTTTTCTGAAGAAGAACCGCCCCGGCTCCTACTGAAGAGGCATCCACCTCGAGGAAGAATGGCTTCAGTGGATCAGGCCTAGTCAAGACTGGTGCGCAGGCGAAGGCGGCCTTAAGGCGAGAAAAAGCTTCTTCCGCTTGGGGAGGCCAGGATCTTGGATTCGCATCTTTCTTGGTCAGAGCCACAATGGGAGCCACGATGGTGGAGAAGTGGGGGATAAACTGACGGTAGTAATTAGCGAATCCGAGGAAGCGCTGGATAGAGCGAAGTCCAGAGGGGCGTGGCCAATCCAAGACTGCGGAGAGCTTATCGGGGTCCATTTGAAGGCCCTGTCCTGAGACCAGATATCCTAGGAAAGGAAGACAGGTAAGTTCAAAGAGGCATTTTTCAATTTTGGCGTAGAGATGGTTAACTCGGAGGCGCTGGAGCACTTGGCGAACATGGAGGCGGTGTTCCTCTAGGTTGGAGGAGAAGATTAGAATGTCATCGAGATAGACCACCACGCAAGTATACAACAAGTCCCGGAAGATCTCATTGACAAAGTCTTGGAAGACTGCAGGGGCGTTGCAAAGACCGAATGGCATGACCAGGTATTCGAAGTGACCATCTCTGGTGTTAAAAGCAGTTTTTCACTCATCTCCTTCACGAATTCTGATGAGATTGTACGCGCCCCTGAGGTCAAGCTTGGTAAAAATCTTTGCTCCGTGCATCTTTGTTCCGAGATGAGTGGCAGAGGGTAGCGGTTCTTTATAGTGATCTTATTGAGGCCGCGGTAGTCAATACAAGGGCGTAGAGACCCATCCTTCTTGGCAACAAAGAAGAATCCTGCTCCAGCAGGAGAAGAAGACTTCCTGATGAAACCTTTTTTGAGATTCTCCTGAATATATTCTGACATGGCCTCAGTTTCCGGAGCGGAAAGAGGGTAAATCCTGCCACGGGGCGGCGTGGTCCCAGGGAGCAAGTCAATAGGGCAGTCATATGGCCTATGTGGTGGTAAGACCTCTGCCTGTTTTTTGCAAAAGACGTCAGAAAAGTCTTCATAGGCCTTTGGAAGGCTGAGCAAAGGAGAAACATTAGAGACTTGGCTGGTGGGAAGTGACTTAAGGCAGCGTGAGTGGCAGGAAGAACCCCAGGATTTTATGTCCCCCGTGGTCCAGTCGAGGGTAGGAGAATGCCGCTGGAGCCAGGGTAAGCCAAGAAGGATGTCAGAGGTGCAGTTAGGCAGGACAAATAACTCAATCCTTTCTTGATGGAGAACCCCCACGGTCATGCGTACAGGGGCCGTGCGGTAACACACGGTAGAATTCAGGTGTTCTCCGTTAACAGAGGAAATGTAGAAGGGCTTGACTAGACGGATAACAGGGATGTTAAACCGGTTGATGAAGGAGGCTTTTATGAAGTTTCCTGTCGAACCAGAGTCCAAGAATGCCTCCGCAGAGAAGGAGGCTTTATCAGCTGGAGAAATCCGCACTGGAATAGTCAGGCGTGGAGAGGAAGAATTTACACCCAGTGACGCCTCTCCCACGATCACCAGGTGCGAGCGCTTCCCTGATGCTGAGGACGAAGAGGACAATCCTTTACGAAATGTTCAGAGCTTGCACAGTATAGGCATAAGTTCTCGTTCCTCCGGCGAGTCCTCTCTTGCTGGGTCAGGCGAGACCGGTCCACTTGCATGGCCTCCTCAGCGGGAGGCACAGTAACAAACTGCAAAGGATGCTGGAAGAGAGGAGCCAGGCGCGGGTATTGCCTGGTGCGGACGAGATCTTTCTCCTGGCGGAGCTCCTGACGTCTCTCAATGTAGCGCATATCAATGCTGGTAGCCAGGTGGATTAGTTCAGTCAGGGAGGAGGGTATCTCTCGTGCGGCCAGACAATCCTTAATATGGCTGGATAAACCTTTTTTAAAGGTCGCGCAGAGAGCCTCATTGTTCCAGGCCAACTCAGAGGCCAAAGTCCGGAATTGTATGGCGTATTCGCCCATGGTAGAGTCTCCTTGGACAACGTTCAGTAAGGCAGTTTCTGCGGATGAGGCACGGGCAGGTTCCTCAAAGACACTGCAGACTTCAGAAAAAAAGGACTGGACTGAGGCAGTGGCAGGATCGTTGCGGTCCCAAAGCGGCGTGGCCCAGGCCAAGGCCTTCCCAGAAAGTAGACTGACGACGAATGCCACCTTAGACCGTTCAGTGGGGAATTGGTCTGACAACATCTCCAAGTGCAGGGAGCATTGGGACAGGAATCCCCGGCAATTTTTAGAGTCCCCGTCAAACTTATCTGGGAGAGATAGGCGGACTCTAGCAGAAGAAGCAGCATCTCGGAGAGGAGGAGATGCTGGAGCTGGCGGTTGAGGCTGTGGAGGCAGGAGCTGTTGAATCATGGCGGTCAACTGCGACAGCTTTTGTCCTTGTTGAGCAATTTGCTGGGACTGCTGGGCAACCACGGAGGTGAGATCAGCGAGGCTTGGCAGCGGTACCTCAGCGGGATCCATGGCTGGATCTACTGTCAGGGTCCGGACTAGCGGCTGGTGAAGACACTGGAGGTGGATCCCCTGTACCAGAGAGGCGATGACGCAGGCCGTACTGGGGAATCGGTTCTAAGCAGTTACTGGTGTTCACCAGAGCCCGCCGCAAAGCAGGATGGACTTGCTGCGGCAGTAACTACGAGGTCGTGTTCCCCAGTAGCGACTCGACCTCTCTGGCAGCTGAGACTGGCGCGGTACACAAGGACTAGACAGAGGCGAGGTCAGACGTAGCAGAAGGTCAGGGCAGGCAGCGAGGTTCGTAGTCAGGGGCAACAGCAGAAGGTCAAGGTGCACAGGCTTGGGACACACTATAACGCTTTCTCAGGGCACAAGGCAACAAGATCCGGCAAGGACAGGAAGGGGAAGTGGGTTTTTATATGTTAGAACTGATTGGGCCAGGCACCAATTAGTGGTGCACTGGCCCTTTAAATTTCATAGAGCCAGCGCGCGCGCGCCCTAGAGAGCGGGGCCGCGCGCACCGGGAGGGCAGTGAAGGAGGACGTGGTGGGTGAGAGACACGGGACGCAATCCGAGAGTGGGCACGTCCCGCACCTCGGAACGTGTCCCCTCCGAGAACATGGACGCAGCGCTCGCGGTCAGCGGTGCTGACCAGAGCGCTGCATACAGAAGCACGCCGCGAGCACTCCGGGGAAGCAGCGGGACCCGGAGCGCTCGGCGTGACACTTATCTTTCCCCCCCTATTGTCCTGATCTAGTTCTCTACTGCGACAAGTATATTATGCCTCCCCTTGTCCCCTCCCTTGCCTCCATCCCCCCCACTTCCCATTACTTCCCCCTTTGGTTCTCCCACCGGACCTTGGATTTGATCTCTTATATTTGTTCTATTTGTTTTCTTTTATTTTGGCTCTGCCAGTTACTTTACCTATAGACTGTTAGATCTTACACCTTAATGTGTATTTTTGTTCTTTATAAGCCATGCATTGTACTTTGTATCCATATTTTCCTTGTCATTCAATACATTTTCTCCTTTCGACACGCAAAAAAAAAATCACTCAAGTGGAGGGGTTTACAACAGATACTGTACCTTTATCCATGAGCAGGTTGGTGATCATTTTTGCCACAGAGGCGCTTTTCATACCCACTAAGACCAGATGGAACAAAACTCGCAGGCTGTGCAAAACTTATTCATGGAGATGACGAGGTTCTGGGCAATGGAGTGCTTGGGGTTGATCATCTACACAATATCATCTCCCCTTTCCAGGAAATTGTAGAAGCGCAGTAAATGGGCTTCACAAAGACGTTCCAAATGTAGCAAACTTCTGGGTTGGCCTCTTGGGCTCGGGCATCATGGAGTGAAGACTGTTGATGAAGTGCCTCTTGATGCTGGGCTTGGGGTTGGTCCTTTTGTTTCTGGCCCTCATGATGGCCCAGCAGATGCAGATGGTGAAAGTGGATTTCCTGGGGGGAGAAAAATCAACAACAGGAAAACAGTTAAACCATGTTCACGAGTCTGGAATTCTGTGCGGAATTACGCCAGAGATTTCAGAGCAGCGGATTAGACGGGATCATGCTGCGCTGTGCACACGGAGGAATTTCTGTGGCAGAGGTTTTTGGTATGGAAATTCTGATTTCTGTGTCTGCAGAAACAATGAACCTGTTCATTCTTTCTGCAGACTGCAGTTTAAAGATAGGGGTGCCCATTGGAATTATCAAGACACTGTCCCTAACATGTTTCTTAAACTCTCACTTCACCAGACCTCGCAGAATCCATAACTGGTGGTCAGTGTGCAGTCCACAAAACCCAGACAGTTGTTAACGGGGGTAGAAGAGGGACAGGTTCCCGTGGTTGTCCAAGATGGGCATGGGGTAGCCCACCTCCAGTCTCACGATAGGCCTCTTCGTCACCGACAGTGTAATTTTTGCGCAGCGACAGTGCTGTCGTTGTGAATGTAGTAAAATCAATAGTTGATCTCCATCAGGAAGACGTACAGTATACCAGCTTACCACACCCCTGAGGAAGTTGCCTAGAGCAACAAAATGCATGTCTTTTTGTACCTTATGAAAGTTTGTAAGGTTGAAAAAAAAGAGTCCATCGAGTTTAACCTAGAAACCTTCTGTATTGATCCAGAGGAAGCCTAAAACTCCCCATGAGGCTGATGCCAATTGCCCCATAACAGAGGAAAAATTAATTCTCGAAATCAGAAAAAAACCTGGCTTAATAAAATTTGTATTACCCTTTGGATTATCTTTGAGCGTGCATTTATTAGTGTGTTGCTTTTTCTTCTGTGATTCGACACATACTAGCTTGTCGTTCGAAAACACCATGCTCCCTTGTGTCAGGAAGCAGGGCGATTTTGGCCTGGAGGCTCTGTGGCCAGATGCTGCTGGCAGTGCTAGCAGCCCTGCTGTCAACTGTCCTGTTGATTGGGCCAGCAAGACCTGTTATGCAGGGACATTCATAACTCCAACAGGGGAGTACCAGAAGTGCTACCCCTTCACTTTCCAGCCCAAGGATCAGTATGCTGGGGAGGGGTGTGTGTGCCTGTGTAGCTTCTGCACCACATGCAGCAGAGGGTACTTCGTCTGGATCCCTTGCAACGATGTGACAGACACTGCCCAGAACTTTTTGGAAAATACCACAGAAAGTGCAAGTTTTATAGACATGCTGACTCATAATCACTGAGATTGAGATCACTGCATGCCGGGGAGAGAAGTGCACTACTGCATGTTTCTTCCTGCTAATTCTTCCTATTGAGGGGGTCTTAACACTGAGACCCTGACCCTGATCAACTTTTCACATGTTTTTGTACATCATCCTGTCTGGCCTACCAAGGCCATAGGCCATAGTGGTTCACCACCAGGGTGCCACAGCATTCAGATGGGGGAGATTTGACAGGACATGGTGCTAGGGCACCTGTATCTTCACACCTCCACAGGAAGATGTGATATAGCTAGGGGTTTACTGGCCACAGGGGGCCAGGAGTCTTTTCACCAGGACGTGCATGATAAGTGGCATCACTGTCCTGATGAAAGAGATATCTCCTTCCTCTAGTGACTGCAGGAAGACGCAGGAGAAGACACAAGTGACTGGAGGGGAGGTAAATATGTGTTATTTTGTTTTTATTTTTTAATCTTTAGGGTGCTTATACCTACAGCTACCTTCAGGGAGGTCCTACCAACAGGGGAAAAGTTACATACGGAGGGGTGGACAAACTACAGGGGCAAGCTACTTTCAGGGGCAAACAGTCCTGCCTACAGGTAGGTAGGTAGTTTGCTCTCTATAGGTAGGACCCCTCTTAAGGTAGTTTTCCCCCTGTATAAAGGTCCCCTTGTAGGTAGTTTACCCACTATAGGTAAGACCCCAATAGGTAGGGCTCTCCCTAAAGGTAGCTTGCGCCTGTAGGTAGTTGTCCCATCCCACTGTATGTAGCTTGCTCCGTGGAGGTAGCTTTCTCCCTGTAGGTAGGGTTCTCCTGAAGGTAATTTGAAGGTAGTCCTCCAGTATGTAGGACTTCCCTGGAGGAAAACTACCTACAGGGGGTCCTACATACAGGGGACAAACTACATACAGGAGGGGGTCCTACATAAAAGGGGCAAGCTACCTTCAGGAGGGGGTTGTGGGGAGAATAGGTCTGAACAATGATTGTGGGGAGAATAGGTCTGCACTGTTCCCTACCTGTCATGGCACAAGCCTTCCACACACCACCAGCTAGGACATTGTCACAAGATGCACCCAAGGGGATTTAGGCTATACACCATCAGTGCAGCCTCTCACGTTTGACAAAGGTGTAGCAACATCTATGACTTTCCCAGCTCTGGGACCATTGGGACTACTAAGTATCGCCAAATCATTCACTACCACTAAAACACCTTTAACCATGTCCTCCCGGGGTCACTGCATTTGTATTACAATTGCTTCAAGTATAGGAATTTCTCTATGCTGTTTATCATACAAAGGATAGCTTAGGAATGTAATCTACTGACAACAGAGATCTTGAAAATTGACAAAAATGTGCATTGTGTATTTAAAAGTTTTAATACCTTTCAACATATCAGCTATATTTACATAAAACCTTAAATTATGTCCTCGTGTTTTTCTTGTAGACTTAGAAGTTTACTTAGCAGTGATTCTCGGTCATGCTTCTTGGCTATATTTGATCAGTGCAGCTTAGCACTTATATTTAAGGTACATGTGCATCAAATGACATCCTGTCTGCCATCAATCTGCTAATGAGTTCAGTGGGTGTGAAAGTTTCAGAGCAGATTGTCCTTAATCTACCTGATACAATGTAGTTCAATCTACCACATAGATGTACACAGCTGTAAAAAAACAAAAAACAAAAAAAAAAAAAAAACTTTAAAGGGGAACAACATAAAAGAGAGAAATCTCCTAAATATCAATGTCCATTAATGTATATTATTACTGTTTACCAACTATGTTTGTTACAATTGCATTTTTCACAGAATGCCATACCCGTGATGATCACATGCGTACATTAGCAGTAGTTGAGCTTTGATGGATATTTGGGAAAGGGGACATTTTTTAATCAGTCATTTGTAACTGTATTTGAAGGCCAAAACTATGACTGGAACCTACACAAAGAAATAGTGTCATGAAAAGATTAGCATTTCTTTTATACCA
Source organism: Hyla sarda (assembly GCF_029499605.1). Classification (NCBI taxonomy): domain Eukaryota; kingdom Metazoa; phylum Chordata; class Amphibia; order Anura; family Hylidae; genus Hyla; species Hyla sarda. The sequence goes on along the minus strand of NC_079193.1, from coordinate 226,528,016 downwards.
CTGACCCCCTCTGAATTAAAATTACTGAAGCAAAATATTGACCTAAAGAATGCTGTGTGAATGGGGCCTATGGGCATCTCCATAATAAATATGCGCTTATTTTAAAAACACGAAATTTGTGACTTTCATACATTTTTCTATGAATTAAGAGGGATTAAAATACATATACACCCACAATTGATCCTTATTGAATCTGTATGTCATCAGTATTTTCATAGTATCTATCTTTTAAAGTGCATTTCAATGTCTTGTCTAGAAGACAGACCATCAGTTTTTACTGACCAGAAATATGAATGATACTGTATATACTGATAACATACTCATGACATTGTGCTTTGTAATATCTCAGTATTTTTAATGTTTTACAGGCGTATAGTGTACCCATACACTTATGTGAAACCAACCTAACTCTGTAGACACTGGGATGAATACTTATCATGAAGCTGTGAAGCTGACTAAATACTCTGCCTTCTGCCCATCAGACCCAGCAAAATGATCACCAGGGTTGATGGTTTACTTAAACCATAAACTAATGATGACTTCCATGGCTATCCAATGGTATTGCTTGTTAGAGCATACCTTAGGTTTTCCCTAACAGATGACCATGGATTTTACATGCACAGCCTATATTATGGTTAAATAAAACATACAACAAAAATATGCCAAACAAAAACAAACAAAATATGTTTTTCTTTTAAAAAAAAGTACTATAAATTAAATACTACATAATTAAATACTATATATACCTACAGTTTATGTAAAAAAGAGGCTAAAAGGCATGAAAAACTAAAAATAATATAGGTATGGCCTTCCTATTCTATAATATTGTTTTGGGACAGATAAAAAAGCTGTGGTGGCCCAGAGGTTTTTACCCCATGCTCCTGTTGTCCTGTCAGGCAGCCTCCTTCAGTGTCCTCAGGGCCACCTGTAGTTGTTTCCCCATTTGTACGGATGTTTTGTATTATAAGATGTTTTATACCTTTAATAAAATGTACCATCTGATTGTTACCCAGGAGATATCAGTGACCAGCTGACCACAAGGGTGACCTATGGGCTCCCTTCTAGGCTCCCCCCATGTAAGCCCTGGGTGGAGCTAGCTTCTCTCTCTTGTTGCTGAGGTCCAGTGGAGTCAAGCTGTCTCAGTGTTTGTCCAGAGCATTGGAGTCCTCAAGCCCAGTTTTCTGCCACAGTCAAGTGCAAGTAAGCTAAACCTGCAATAATTGTCAGTCACCAGTCAAGTCAAGTTGTCTGTCTAGTCAACGGGGCCTGCACTAATATACCCAGTCCTACTACAAATACCAGCGAGCCTGCAAGGTTTCTGAGTCACTGGCCACCTCCTTGGGCTCTAGCTGCACTGTATAGACTTTACCAACTGTCTACCCTCAGTAAAGCTACAGTTGTCTGTAACTTGGCGTTGGAGTCTTTATTGCCCCCGTGCCTAGCCCGGGATCCAATGGTATACCTTCGGGTAACTATAGGCTAAACCACGCCCTATCGTCACGAAAACAAGGGGTGGTTAACACCATCTGCCCCTAGGGTAACAACATCTGCCCTGCACCACACACCCCGTCACCACAACTTTTGGCATCACAAACAGGATACGGGTGTGCGCCTTATGCCGCAAGTCCTCCTCCCTAGTCTGAACTGTGTCCGATACTGTCTGCAAAATTTACATGCCGATGCAAATAAAATTAGACCAGAAAATGTACGGACTTTGTCTATGAAAAGTGTTTTACTTGTGGCAAGGGGGAGGTAAAGGAAAGACTGTTGTTTTCCACTGTGGAGTATAAAGAGTCGGTACCTGAAAGAGTTAATTTGTTTCAGTGTTTCCCGCACGCGCGAGTGGTCGCAGCTCTGCCCCGTGAGTCCCCAGAGGTGACGCCTCTTCAGCATAGCGAAGAGCAGCCAAAGAGCCGCCCTGTGTTGCACAGGGGAAGACTTTGCTGACCAGAGCAAAACAGAAAGTTCTCGTTCCCTGGGCGCAGCCATATTGGCGGTTCCGGCGGCTGTGCCAGCTCCGCTGTCTTCTATCAAGCTCCTGCTGCAGCGCAGACTCTGCAAACACCAGCAATTATCATTATTAAGTCTCCGGTGCCGATAGCTTTTAGCATTAACCCACTAGTGTCCGCAAGTCTGGTCGCAAGACAAATTGCTACCGGGTGCCTGCAAAATAGAGGGGGATCATCCATTATAGTACCCCCACTAGCCAAGTCCAAGCTACTGCAGCACTTCAGCAATTATCTATCCAACCAGATGTCGGAAGTTAGCTTTCCAGATCAACCGGGCAACAGTGTCCCTCCATCTCCAGCAGCGGGATCATCACCTGCCCTAGCGGCTGGAATGTTGCCAGTTTTGCCTGCAGTCCACATCAACAACCCTGGTGTTCCAGCGTCTGCACCGGTATTCATGGGGAACCCAGTCCTCTCTACCTACAAAGGAGACCCCTTCATCCTGAGGGATTTCAAAGAAAGGATCAAGAGTTTGTTTTTCTTTTACTTTTTCCCTTCTAATCAACAGGTGCAATTGTTCAAAGGACAACTACAGGGACCAGCATTAGAGGAAGTCTGCACCTGGCCAGCCTCCAAGAAGGCAACTTTAGAGCAGATCTTTGAAGGATTGTACCAGGTATTTGCTTCCCATTCTCCATCAGAGATATTATCCAGCTATATGAAAGGTGACAGAAGCCAGGTGAGATCATGATAGCATATGCCGTAGCCCTACAGTATGCCCTAGAGACTGTCAAGAAACTAGATGGTATAACTCCCGTGCAGGGCAATAAGGTGTTACTGTACAGATATGTTGATGGGGCTCATAATAAATGGGACTAAGCCCAGCTGAGAATGCTAGCTATCCAAAACCCCAACATGTCATTCCCCACTCAAGAGACTGGCTATCCAAGTGATTGAGTTCGGGACTGAGTTAGAGGGAGCTTGTCCACCTGTCTAAGAGCCACTAGACGTGGTAGCCAGAACTATACCACCACCATCACCAGCCCCCGACCCAGTGTCACCTGCTTTGCCAATCACTGCAGCCTCAGATTTACAGTGTTAGGCAGGATATTGAACAACTGACTAAGGCTGTGAAGGAGCTTGCAACCTGGTCAGCTCCACCTGAATGTAAACCAATCCTACCTAGAAAACGTACCCCTGCTCCCCGCAATTTTAACCCGCACAACCCTCCACCTAGTAGACCCTCAGGGAAGCAAAGACCCTTTTGTACCCATTGTAATAAACCAGGACATTGGAAAACGCAGTGTTGGCATCTAAACGGATTTCCCCTGAGGTCGCAGACCGGCCCTCAGGAAAACAGTCATCAGGTCCAATCCCAGAACGACCTAAGTCAGGACTCTCACTTTATGCCGTCTCCTTACCCTATGCAAAAATTATTTTTGAAGGTGTACCATTGGAGGTGTTGATAGATACCTGGTCACAAATGTCTATTATACCTAAAAATGTTTTATATTGGCATTGGGATGCTAGTTTATTGTGTGAACCGGAGGATGTTAACTTCAGAGTAGTTGCAGGTAATAAGCAACCAGTCCCCAGACATGGATACTGGGAGCCAACCATTCAATTGGGAGAATATGTACTTAGCGGGCAGGGAGAGAATGTAACTAATGTAACAGATAAGGGGTCTGCTAAATTTATATTATGGATGAACATTATGAAAAACTGTTTTCTTGAAATAGTAGATGCCTTGCATGCCTCTCTTCCCCATATGTCCCCTTCAGGCCAGCGGGCTGCACAGCACCACTTGAAAGTTCTACAAGCGGAGCAGAAGTTTGCTAACAAGCAAGGTAAAATCTGCAGGGTTCGAATACAAGACATCAGGTCAGTGACCTTGCAACCCAACACAGAGTCTATTGTCTGGTGTCGTGCACGTCCCGGAGTCAAGAATAGAGACTTTCACTCCCTGATGGATCATCTGCAATTAGAAGACCACCCTCTTGTCCGGGCTGCGAGAAGCCTTGTCACTGTTACCAACTGGAGAGTTCCAGTCCGGTTAGTCAACCTGTCCGATGCTGCTACTGTGTTAGCCAAATACACCCCAGTAGCCCAGTTGTATCTCATCGAGTCAAGGGACATCTTAACAGACCGTATGGTGGCCCGAGAGCATGCAGCCCAAGTGGCTGAAGGACCCAGTACGAGTCCTCCCGAGCCCTGATGGGCACAACTTCAAGTTGGAGATGACACTACCCTAAGAGACCAAGTCAAGGGAGTCAGCAATGTCGCCAAAAGGTACCATGAAGCTTTCAGCAAACACCCCATAAATTTAGGACATACGTCCATGATCCAACACCACCCGGTTGCGCTCGGCATGTACCAGATTGTTAAGAAGATGCTGGCCAACATGAAAGAGGCAGACATAATCCAAGAAAGTCAGAGTCCCTAGGCGGCGCCACATGTCCTGATCAAGAAAAAAGACGGAACCATCCGCTTCTGTGTCGACCACAGGAAACTGAACAATGTCACACATAAGGATGCTTATCCTCTGCCAGGGATCGAGGAGTCACTCACAGCCATCGGGTCTGCTGCTTAATTCTCTACCCTGGACTTAACCAGCGGATATTGGCAAGTGCTGAGAGAAGACAACCTTTGTGACACTGTTCGTGGGACTGTTCGAGTTTAAAAGTATGCCGTTTGAGCTGTGCAATGCCCCTCCTACGTTCCAGCGTCTGATGGAAAGGTGCCTGGGTCATCTGAATTTTCAAAGTGTCCTAGTGTACCTGGACAATGTTATTGTGTATTCCAAGTCCTACCAGGAACACCCTAGCCATCTGTCTTTCAAATCCTGATCAAGCATGGGCTGAAGATCAAACCATGGGGGATCTGTTGGACTACCTTCTGGTGAAAAGGTACCAACCCGTCTACGCTGGGCCCAGTGTGACTACGAGCTAAAACGTCTGTGGTGACAAAGGAAGCGACTGTTTGTGCACAAAGGACTGTTGTAACGATATTCTTTGGAACCGGTCTCTGGTGATCGACTTCATCAGATTCTAGTTCCCTAAAGAGATGTGGCAATGATCCTCAATGCATACCATGATCAGTCAGGACACTTTGGAGTCCACAAGACCGAACCTTCTGTCAGGCGAAGATTCTATTGGATCGGAATATGGAGCAACATTGAGAAATGGTGCAATGAATGTGCTGTCTGTAACGTAACTAAGAATGTTCGCAAGGACACAAGAGCACCCCTCCAATCCATCCAAAGTTAAAGGCTTAACCAGTTGGTCACGCTAGACCATGTCAAGTTTTCTCCAACCAGTCCGGGTACACCTATGCTCTCCCCATGGTGGATCATTACTCTAAATGGGTTGTTGTTGTCCCCATCAAAGATCTCACAGCCAAGACAGCGGCCCAGATGTTCTACTCCAATTGGGTGCAAAGCCTTGGATGTCCGGAGACTGTCCTGACGGACCGTAGAACGGCCTTCGTGGTCCAACTCTTCCAAGAACTGTGTCAATTCCATGCCTGTAGGAAACTTTGGACTACTGCATCCCACTCCCAGGGGAATGGGCTCTGTGAACGCATCAATCACGTCTTTATCCACATGGTGCGAGCAGTCTCTGTCTCCAGACATGAAGAGTGGCCCCGACTACTATCTAATTTATTGGAGTTTTACAATAACACAGTCCATTGTTCTACAGGATACACCTGATGATGGGGCGACATGGGCAGCTGCCTAAAGACCAAACATTTGGGCTTCAAGCTCTGTTCAACAACTCTCCGCAAGCTTCCCAGGGATGGGCGAGGCTCCATGAAGAAATCAACCGGACTACAACCGTCATGCCTATGCCAAACCACTTCAATTGGGTGACAAAGTGTGGTTGCTGAAGTTTCCGAGAACCCATGAATTGGATTCCATCTGGGAAACGGAACCGTACACAGTGACAACCATACCCTATTGTCAGGAACCGGACTGGTAAGCGGTTAGGATGCAGGTAGTGGATCCTCTGTGTCAGTGAGGCGATGACGTGGGCTGTACCAGGGGACCGGTTCTAAGAAGTTACTGGTTTTCACCAAAGCCCGCCGCAAGGCGGGATGGACTTGCTGCGGCGGTAACTCCCAGGTTGTATCCCCTGATAGTGACTCGACCTCACTGACATCTGAGACAGGCGTGGTACACAAGGACAAGGCGAAGGCAAGGTCGGACATAGCAAAAAGGTCAAGGCAGGCGGCAAGGTTCATAGTCAGGGGCAACGGCAAAGGGTCTGGATACAAAGGCTAGGGATACACACAAAACGCTTTCTCAGGGCACTAGGGCACAAGGACAGGAAGGGGAAGTGAGTTTTTATACATTTTGAACTGATTGGACCAGGCACCAATTAATGGTGCACTGGCCCTTTAACCCCTTAAGGACTCAGGGTTTTTCCGTTTTTGCACTTTCGTTTTTTCCTCCGTACCTTTTAAAAATCATAACCCTTTCAATTTTCCACCTAAAAATCCATATTATGGCTTATTTTTTGCATCCCCAATTCTACTTTGCAGTGACATTAGTCATTTTACCCAAAAATGCACGGCGAAACGAAAAAAAAAATCATTGTGCGACAAAATCGAAAAAAAACGCCATTTTGTAATTTTGGGGGCTTTCGTTTCTACGCAGTGCATATTTCGGTAAAAATTACACCTTATCATTATTCTGTAGGTCCATACGGTTAAAATGATACCCTACTTATATAGGTTTGATTTTGTCGCACTTCTGGAAAAAATCATAACTACATGCAGGAAAATTTATACGTTTCAAAATGTCATCTTCTGACCCCTATAACTTTTTTATTTTTCCACGTATGGGGTGGTATGAGGACTCATTTTTTGCGCCGTGATCTGAAGTTTTTATCGGTATGATTTTTGTTTTGATCGGACTTTTTGATCACTTTTTATTCATTTTTTAATGATATAAAAAGTGACCAAAATACGCTTTTTTGGACTTTGGAATTTTTTTGCGCGTACGCCATTGACCGTACGGCTTAATTAATGATATATTTTTATAGTTCGGAAATTTACGCACGCGGCGATACCACATATGTTTATTTATTTTTTTTTTTACACTGTTTTATTTTTTTTATGGGAAAAGGGGGGTGATTCAAACTTTTATTAGGGAAGGGGTTAAATGACCTTTATTAACACTTTTTTTTTACATTTTTTTTGCAGTGTTATAGGTCCCATAGGGACCTATAACACTGCACACACTGATCTCTCATCCTGATCACAGGCGTGCATTAACACGCCTGTGATCAGCATTATCGGCGCTTGACTGCTCCTGCCTGGATCTCAGGCACGGAGCAGTCATTCGTCGATCGGACACCGGGGAGGCAGGTAAGAGCCCTCCCAGTGTCCAATCAGCTGTTCGGGACGCCGCGATTTCACCGCGGCAGTCCCGAACAGCCCGACTGAGCAGCCGGGTCACTTTCACTTTCACTTTAGAAGCGGCGGTCAGCTTTGACCGCCGCTTCTAAAGGGTTAATACCGCACATCGCCGTGATCGGCGATGTGTGGTATTAGCCGCGGGTCCCGGCCGTTGATTAGCGCCGGGACCGACGCGATATGATGCGGGAGGAAGGAGCAGTGGGAGGATGGTGAGTGAGTTGGGATGTGATGCGTGAGCAGGGACGTCCTGCCACGCGGATCGCATCCCCGCCACTGACAGGGGAACAGCGCTATCGGTCAGGAGCAGTGACCGGAGCACTGTCAGAGCGAGGACGCCGCAAGCGCTCCGGGGAAACAGAGGGACCCGGAGCGCTCGGCGTTACACCTATCCAGACTCTGACATGTACGAAGTACAAAAGCTGGGATATGAGCCACAAGTTGTTCACCGCAACCGGATCAAGTTGTGTCTGAAAGAAGACCTACCCGTGCTCCCAGCACCACCTTCTCCAGCTGGCAGACTTGCATGAGAGTACATTCCAGGTGAGGGAGTCCACTCATCTATGGACTTCCCTATGTTTTCTCCCAGTCAACCTGCGGTCTTCTGTGTCTCACCAGCCCCAGGGTCGGTTCCACCAACCAACATTAATTTCTACTCCAGCTTCAGTCCTGTCACTGTTGACTCCAGTTCATACACCATTCTCCAGAGCGCCCACTCTGTCACCAGGCTTTCCGGCACCACAGTCAGCGACTCTGAGTCCTGACCATGTACCAACTCTCGAATTCGCTGAGGAAGACCCAGTCACAGTTCCAGCTGTATCAAGAGCTCCAGAAGACATCGGGGTTCCAGACTCTCCAGAAGTGGTGTTGCGTAGGTCCCAATGGTCAAGCCAAGGACAACCCCCTGCGAGGTACAAAGATTAGCTAATGAAGTAAAGTTACGTACCACACATAGTCCATTCATATATTGCAAAATAGTCCATACATGTAAATATATAAGTTAGGACTGTAGCCTTATTTGATGTCCCAGTCCACTAGCTCTAAATGTGTGTAGAAATGTGTCTAAATGTTCTCTCACATGTCCACGTGTCAAAGATACTTTACTGGCCAGAGGGTATTCCTGATATCTAAACAGAACACGTACAGTGACAGAGGTGAAAATGTCAAGGTAATGTTATTGTCCAGTGTAAAATGTATTGAGTTCTGGGGGAAGTATGTAGAACTGAGGGACCCCAGCAGCCAAGGCATTGGGTAGATAGCCTCCGGCAGCCCAATCCGAAATGTTGTATATAAATATTGTGCATATTGTTGGAGTGTGTCAAGAGAGCAGTTAAAAGGTCAAAATTCCCTTCACGCAGTATCTCTAAGAGCATGTCTGGATATTCACCATGCCACATGGACTAATTTTTGTTTGTAATCAGACCTGGAAAGGACATTGTGTTAAAAATGCCTCAGGAACTGTCATTGGCTCCAGTGGTCACTTTGGTCCTCCACCCTCCAGGACTGGGCATCAAGGGCGACTGTAATTAAGAGGGGGAGTGTTAGGTGGCCTAGTATGGGAGGTGTCCTGTCAGGCAGCCTCCTTCAGTGTCCCCAGGCCCTCTGTAGCTGTTTCCCCATTTGTACATATGTTTTGTATTATAAGATTGTGACACTCACGTTTCAGTAGACTGGAACACAGATGATAGTGGATCCGCTGAACATGTGTGGTATATGACTTGGACCATACTAAGGAATGGAGTCTAAGGTGCCGTTGGTTTTCACCAGAGCCCGCCGCAAAGCAGGATGGACTTGCTGCGGCAGGCAGCACCCAGGTCGCTACCCCTGGCACGGTTCGACCGCACAGGCGGCTGAGGAGATTCAAGGCATAGGTGGGATAAGGCAACTCGTGGTCTGGATAGCAGGAGGTCAGGGCAGGCGGCACAGTAGCATAGTCAATTATGTAGCAAATGGTCAGTAGGCAGGCGACAAAGGAGCAAGGTCAGGTCACGGAGCAGGGGTATGATACACGGCAAGGCAATACACAGGAATGCTTTCTCTAAGGCTCTAGGGCAACAAAGATCCGGCTGTTAAGTGTGGGAGGTGGTGATATTTATCAGTGAGCCACAGGTGTTACTTCACTAATGGATGCACTGGCCATTTAAATCTTAAAGCTCTGGCGCGTGCCCACCCTGCAGAAAGGCAGAGGCGGTGGCAGGAGATGCACCAAGTGAGTGATGGGCTGGGATGTCAGGACAAGCTGGGAGTTGTAGTGGGGAAACAGCTGGAGGGACACTGAATAGGTAAACTAAGGGTGGAAGTGTGCCCCCCCAGCAGGCTTCAATGACATCGTACCTGCTGGGGAAGTCTGCCTGGTAGTGAGCACACTACCAGGCAGACAAAAGGCATTTTTAATATGTTGAAAAAAAATTAAAGGCAGGGGGGGGGGGGGGGTTAGGGATAGATGGGCAATAGGGATAGATGGGCAAATAGGCAGGGACAGAAAAAAAAAAGGATGGTGGGAGCTACCCTTAAGGACCTGGGGTGATGTCACAATCATGTGACCTGTGGTGGGGCGGGGCCTAATCTCCTATTGAGCAGCTGGCAGTGCAGTGGAGGAAAAAAGATGGATAAAAGCTTGTTGAGTTCTCCTAATATAGAATACTCTGCTGGTGTGGAGTCACTGTATACAGCAGTGTTTCCCAACTTGGGACATAGATTACATTACTCATCCTGTACTGATCCTGAGTTATATCCTGTATTATACTCCAGAGCTGTGCTCACTATTCTACTGGTGGGGGTCACTGTGTACATACATTACATTACTTATCCTGTACTGATCCTGAGTTATATCCCGTATTATACTCCAGAGCTGTGCTCACTATTCTGCTGGTGAGGTCACTGTGTACATACATTATGTCAGGAACCGGGCTGGTATGCAGGTAGTGGATCCTCTGTGCTAGTGAGGCGATGACGTGGGCTGTACCAGTGGACCGGTTCTGAGAAGTTACCGGTTTTCACCAGAGCCCGCCGCAAAGCGGGATGGACTTGCTGCGGCGGTAACTCCCAGGTCGTATCCCCCGATAGCGACTCAACCTCACTAACTGCTGAGATAGGCGTAGTACACAAGGACAAGACGGAGGCAAGGTCGGACGTAGCAAGAGGTCAAGGCAGACGGCAAAGGTTCGTAGTCAGGGGCAACGGCAAGGGTCTGGATACACAGGCTAGGGATACACAAAACGCTTTCTCAGGGCACTAGGGCAACAAGATCCGGCAAGGACAGGAAGGGGAAGTGGGTTTTTATATGTTTTGAACTGATTGGGCCAGGCACCAATTAGTGGTGCACTGGCCCTTTAAATTTCATAGAGCCGGCGCGCGCGCCCCCTAGAGAGCCGGGGCCGCGCGCGCCGGGAGGACAGTGAAAGAGGACGTGGTGGGTAAGAGACCTGGGACGCAGTCCGTGAGCGGGCACATCCCGTCCCACGGATCACGTCCCCACCGGTGGGAGTGGAGCAGCGCCCGCGGTCAGCGGCGCTGACCAGAGCGCTGGAAGTAGGGATATGCCGTGAGCACTCTGGGGATGCAGCGGGACCCGGAGCGCTCGGCGTTACACATTACATTACTTATCATGTACTGATCCTGAGTTATATCCTGTAAATCTTTTATTAGAAAAATATAAATCATAACAAAACATAAACCAGCACAACTTTGCCATAACGGAAAACAACAACATGAAATAACATAAACCCAAACTTTACATTTAAATAAAAGAACAAAAATCCTGCCTAACCGGCCAGCCCAGCTTTCCTACTAGAACTAGAAATATTACAACACACTCATAAGAAACATAAAAATAGCACTATTTCGCTTTAACTCAAAACACCCAAACTTGGGAAAAATCATACATAGAAAACACAACAAGCACTCACACTGCACACCATGTTTTTTTTTTTTTTTTTTTTAAATAAAAATATTAATAATAATAATAACACTATACCACACACATGCACATATATATATATATATATATATATATATATATATATATATATATATATATATATATATATATATATATATTAACTACATTTAACCAAGAAACCAAAAATGAATAAATAATTTAAATTCAACTCAAAATACCCAAACTCGGGAAAATATCACAGAAAACACAATACTTACATCTTTACTACATACTACATTTATAAACCAAAGAAAATAAATCCACAACGGGATACTAAAGAAACATTACTACAAAAACAAAACTGGTTCGACTGCCATGTCTATCTCTACTATAAATACTATATACTTAAAAAAAAAAATATATATATATATTATAATAATATAACATACATTATACATACTATATACATAACTAACTATATACACTACTATGTACAATACTATACACAAACTATATACACCTATAAATAAACAGAAAACTCACGTACAAATATAAAAGAACATTCTACACTAAACTGACCCTTCACCCACACCACCCGCCCTCCTGTACATGGGTCAGAGTCCATACAGTTCATAGTCCTCAATGTCCAGTCCACAACTGACCCATGCCAGGTCCACCAAAAGAAAAGACCACCACCACCCACAAATATACCCTCCCAACCTAGAACTCCTCCCAACCAACTTAACCATTACCAGCTTTAACATACATAAGCAAACAATACAACCCACTTTAGGCCCAAGTTCGGTGCCTGTAAGCCCTTCATAACCATAGCATCTGAAAACAAAACAAAAAGCTATGGTGCACATGCCTTAGCCCACCACCAGGAAAAAGGATGGCAATCCTGATACATACAAAATTTACATTCTTTCCCTAACTGCACCCTACCTCTCACCCTACCATTATCCCTAAAGATAAACTGACCCTACTATCACCCTAACCCTGTCCCTGCATCACTGTCCCTAACCAAAACAAGGGTACTCTACCCAAAAGGTCTAGTACCTAGGGCACATCAAAAGAAAACCCTCTCCATAGGAGAGAAGCCCTACTGGTACCAAGACTGCCATACTCCAAAGACCTGATCTTCCCGAGGTCACCGGTGATATTCCTACAGACCTCCACCTCGGAGAGGACTTTGCGCTGTGTAGACACTAAACACCGTGCATTCCACGTGTAGTACCTAACCACTAAACTGACTAAAAACAAAGTGCCCCGATCTTGGTCACTCAGGTTCCTGAATGCCCCATAAGCCCACTCTGGATAGGTAAGGCCGGCAAGTTGACTCCAGCCGATGGAAGCGCCCACCCGGTTGTAGACCCTTATATTAAAGGGACAATGAAGCAGGAAATGGTCCATCCTTTCCAGCATGTCCCCGCACTCTTCTCGGGGACATCCCCGGTCATCAGATCTCCTACACTTCAAATTGTCCCTCACATATAGCTTCCCCTGAAAGCAGCGCCAGGCCAAGTCCCAAAACTTCTGGGGGATCCTTTTCATATTTAAAAGATACAACCCCACCCTCAGGTCCCGACCTGGGCAGTCCCTGAGCGCCAGAGGCTTCTGGAAGTGGGTCAACAGAACCCGTTTGTCAAGGAACTGCCTTGACTGGGTCCTGATCTCCCACACTCCCAGACCCCACCGACGTATCGCCTTCAGAGTCGGGGTAGCGTAAGCCGGAAGATTCCCATGGGGCGTACGGAGGTCCTTCACTTGCCCTCCTGTCTCCCATTCCTGGAAGAAAGGCCGAAACCATTCCCTGCAGGAGAGTACCCACGGAGGAGCCCTCTCTGACCAGAGGTTTGAGATGTTGGCTTTCAAGAAGGTGTTTGTTAAGAACACCACGGGGTTTACCATAGATAAACCCCCTAGTCCCCTCGTGTGGTACGTAACCTCCCTCTTGACTAGGTTCATCCTGTTCCCCCATAACACTAGGCTGTAGATCCTAGTGTAGTAAGCCTCTGGCAAGATACATACGCTGCCCAAATAGATAAACAAGGGGAGCAGGTACGATTTCATCAGGTGTACCCTTTCCCTGAGGGTCATAGACCAACCCTTCCACTGATCCACCTTATGAGTGGCATCCTGTAGCTTACCGTCCCAGTTTTTGGTGGGATAATCATCCTGGCCGAATGTGATGCCCAGAATTTTTGCTGAGTCTTGGGGCCCTGGGAGGGTGTCCGGGAGATCAAAAGTGGGATCTCCCCCTCCCAGCCAGAGACTTTTACACTTATCCCGGTTAATCTTAGACCCGGATGCCTCCGAGTAGCGTTCCACCTCCGACATCACCACATCGACCTCCTCTCTCAAGGACACGAAAATGGTGACATCATCAGCGTACGCCACCACTCTCTGGGCGACATCCAGCTCCGCCAGACTCATCCTTACTCCCGCCAACGGCCCACAATCTACCCTCCGGACGAAGGGATCAATTGCGAACACGTATAAAAGCGGGCTCAAAGGACAACCCTGACGGACTCCGGACCCCACCTCAAAAGAGCGTCCAGACCACCCGTTCACCAGCGGGAAACTCTCTGCCCCTGCATATAAGGTCTTAAGCCAATTAATAAAAGCACACGGTAAGCCATATCTCAGAAGGACGGACCAGAGGTACTCGTGGTTCACCCGATCAAATGCTTTGGCCTGATCCAAGGACAGTATGTACCCCTTCCAGAGACCTGCACTACTCCGCTCCACTGCCTCCCGGACACCGAGAACAGCACTTAAGGTGCTTCGGCCCGGAACAGAGCAGTGCTGGGCCCCCGAAAGGAGCCGGGGTGCAAACCAGCCGATTAAACAGTATCTTGGCCAGAAGCTTCCTGTGCGTATTGAGAAGAGCTATGGGCCTCCAATTCTCAATCCGGCTAGGATCTTTACCCTTTGAGAGAAGAATCAGGGCTGACCTCCTCATTGACTTCGGCAGAGTGCCCGAGGAGAGACACTCATTGAATACCTCAGTCAAGAGGGGAGCTAAAGACTCCTTAAAGGTCTTGTACCACTCGGATGTTAAGCCATCCGGACCTGGTGACTTCTTGGGGGCAAGCCCCTCAATCGCCAGTCTCACTTCCTCTTCCCTGATTTTTTCTGCCAAAACATCAAGAGAGGGGTCTACCCCTGTTTCAGGAATGGTTTCAGCCAGGAAAGCCGACATTCCGTCTCGATCTAGATCCTTCCTTCCCAAGAGATGCGAGTAGAAGGATCTGACGACCTCCAAGATCCCTGATCTGGACCGATTCAGAGATCCTGTACTATCAATCAGTCCTGAAATGACTTTACTACTCACTGACATCTTACAGTTTCTGTAAGGGTCGGGCGAGTGGTACTTCCCGAAATCCCTCTCAAAAACCAAAGATGCGTGCCTATCGTACTGACACCTCATCAGCAAAGATTTCACTCTGGAGATATCCTCCCGGCTACCTCCAGTCGAGATGAGAAGCTCAAGTTTCCTCCTCAGTCCCTGATACAAGCGATACCTGTTCAGGGACCTGAGGCTCGAGAGCTGGCGGAAGAACCCCGCAACCCGCTTCTTGAACATCTCCCACCACTCTGACTTACTACTACATAGGCCCAGTAAAGGTACCTGACTCTGAAGAAAATCCTCAAAGGACTGACTTACCTCCGCCTCCTCCAGGAGGGACGAATTCAGCTTCCAATAACCTTTACCCATCCGAGGGGTCTCTGAAACATTCAGGGAAAACAAAATCATACAGTGATCGGAGAACTCCACCTCAACCACGGACACTGCGGAAGAGACGGCTTCCTCCTTCAAATAAAACCTGTCTATTCTAGACCTGCAGCTACCTCGATGATAGGTGAAACCCGCGTGGCCTGAGGGGCTCCGGATGTGGGCGTCCTCTAGGCGAGCTTCCCTAACTATACTATTGAGAGCTATGCTATCATAAGCCAACCGATCATTGGAGCCTCTCCTATCTTGGGATCTCGTGACAGTATTGAAATCCCCTCCAAAGATAACCTGTCGGCTTGTAAAAAGAAAGGGCTTAATCCTCATAAAGAGATCTTTTCGTCCCCACTTGATTTGTGGGGCGTAGATGTTAATAAGCCGGAGCTCTTGCCCCTTCATGAGGACATCTAAGATCAGGCACCTCCCCATTTCTAACTCAATAACCCGTCTGCATTCAACAGGAGCGGTAAAAAGGACCGCCACCCCACTATACGGCTCAGCCGCAAGAGACCAGTGGGAGGGGCCGCGCCTCCACTCTCTCCTGGCTTTTACCAGGGAGGCTAGATCTGACAACCTGGTCTCCTGTAAAAAGAAAATGTCGGCATCAACACGGCCGAGAAAATCAAAGGCTGCG
This sequence comes from Hyla sarda, assembly GCF_029499605.1. Classification (NCBI taxonomy): domain Eukaryota; kingdom Metazoa; phylum Chordata; class Amphibia; order Anura; family Hylidae; genus Hyla; species Hyla sarda. The sequence continues at coordinate 226,512,402 of NC_079193.1, read as the reverse complement.
AATCTAGCCGTATCAGACTTTATGCTGGCACAATTAATAGATGCCAGCGTCAATGGGGTGAGTGCCGCCATCATGGGTGATTGAGATAGACGGCCCTAACACCCTCATTTTTGTTTCTTCTTTACCCCCTCATCCCCAGATGAGGAGGCTTCCTTCTCTTTGGACCGTTTTTTTGATTCTGACTGGTCCATTTTAGAATCCCCATCTCCGCCTGGCTCCGATTTGGCCCCATCCCCTGAGGAAATTGCCCCATCAGGACAGGGCCCAGTTCCCCCTGGAGGCTCCCCCACTTCAGGCACCCCATCCCTGACCCCCCCCCCTCCAAGGAGGGGGAGGAGATGTCTTCAAGGACAGAGAACCGGTTAGACAGATCAATCAGAGGGGGGGCAGGTAAGCTTCCGCTTGGGACCTGGTTCACAGCACGGGGACTAGAGGGCTCTGACCTCTTCTTTCTCCCTTTACTGCCCTTCTTTTTTGGCCTTTCTTCACCCTCCTCATCCACACTTTCACAGTTGGAGGAATTGGAAAGATCGGCCTTGCTGCCCTCTTCTTTACAGATTCTCCCCATTTCCTCTTCCAACACATTCTCCCCCAGGGTCTCAGCAGTTTCAGGACTAACCTCAGGAGCAGGGCCAGAAGCTACCCCTGCCACATGGGAACTCTCCAGTTCCCTGCTCCTTCTCCGATTAGCCTCCCGCCTCAGCTTGGCGGGACTTTTCCTCTTCACTGACCCTGTTGCACCTTCACCCGCACTCGTGCCCTCCTCAGCTGAGGCAACATTACTGCTCTCCCCAGCCAAGGTGACCGTCGCACGGGCAAAGGCGCTAGGACAACGGCTGAAAGGGTGTCCTAAGACACCACACAGATGACACCTGATCTGCCTACAGGATGCGGCAAGATGACCTACCCCACCACACAGAGCACAGACCTGCACTGTACAGGCTGCGCTACTGCGCTAAAGTGAGTGGGGCTGCCACACCTGTGACAGACCTTGGGCTGCCCCTGGTAGAAAACTTGGATTCTGTCTCTCCCAAGGAAAGCAGCTGATGGGATGTGGGCAACAGTGCTCCCTGAACGCTTCAGTTTGACGGAAAACGTCCAGGCCCCAGACCAGATCCCATGTTCGTCATAGTTCTTTTTTGGCATGTCCTTCACATCCCCATATCGGCTAAGCCAGGTCATAATGTCATAGCAAGATAGTGACTCATTACGTGTCAAAACGGTCACTTTCTTGGCCAGATTCTGACGGGATATCGCCTTTACGGCGAAATCCCGCCAGCTGGGCTCACTTTTCACCACCTCATAATTTGACCAGAAAAGTTCTAGACCCTCTGGCCGAACAAAGCTGATGTCAAACTCGGAAGTACCATAGGGGTGGATCAGGGCAAAGATGTCACTTGCCCTGAATTCCATCCGGAGGAGGAGCTCAACCACCTTACCCCGAGGTGGACACGCATCTTCGCCCCTCCACACTAAACGGACCACATTCCTACGGCCACTTTCCTGCCCGGATGTCGGGAGGGACCAGACCACCTCCCCGTTTTGTTCTCGGAAGGCGCCTAAGCCATGTCTTTCTATCCAAAAAGACAGGTCAACCTCACCCCTCCCCTCTACATGAATTGACCTGTCTCCCCTACGTAGAGCCTCCAGGAGGCGCTGTTGCAAGTGACCCCCAGAGCCAGACGGAGATGGGGATCCCCCTGATCCCCCGGCAGTGACGCTGGCATAGCTTCTGGGAGAAGCAGCCACTACCGGGGGGGCAGTCGAACCAGGAACTGACCCAGAGGCCAAACCTGGACCCTTATTCTTAACAGCCATAACACCTCTCTCTGTCATTCCACTACCACTCCTCACCTGTATTTCACTAGCACCCCTCTCTTGCACTACACTTGCACCCATCTCTTGCACTCCTCTTGCACCCCTCTCTTGCACACTACTTGCACCCCTTTCTTGCACTCCGCTTGCACCCTCCTCATCCACACTGCTACTACAACTCCTCCCATGCACACCACCATAACTCACATTCTGTACATTACCATTTTTATTCAAATTTTTTCTTTCACTTTCACTCTTGCGTTCACTCTCCCTTGGTGTGTTACAGACTGGGCTGGCTGGGTCTTTTGCTTCATGTTTAAGGGTTGCCGGTTTCAGGATTGGTGCTGCATAGTTCTTTCTTCCTGTGTCTTGGGGGGCAGACACAGGCTCCGCCTCTGACATGGGTGGCCACGCCCCCTCGCAAAAAGACTGTCCCTCCGGACTAACTCTCGCTACAGCTGATGTGCAGGGAACCTCCCCCTTTATAGCGCAGTGCCCCCTGGCGCCAGAACCAGTACCAACCACGCCACCTAGGGGACCGCTCCCTGAACCAACAAGGTCCGGCGCCCGGACACTCCCCCCCCTCACAGGAGAGTGCCCTGCAGTGCCAGGACCTGTACCGCCCACTTCAACCAGGGGACCGCCCCCCGAACGGGTGAATCTGCCGCCATTTTCCGGTGCCTGGACACCCTCCCCCCTCACAGGAGGGTGCCCTTTTTTTTTCTATAGCACCCACGGCCATTTTGGGTGCACTACTGTATCCCCCATGCTGGCCCCGCTCCACTACAGAAACGGGGTCTGGCAGATTGGGGGACCCAGCACCCTGAACCGACTTTTCAGCCGACCCAGACTGCTGGAAGGGAGAAAAGACAAACTTAACTCCTTGTATCTTCTTCCTCATCTTGCCCTTTCCTTTCTTCTTCTTTCCCTTCTCCTCTGGGCCCAAATCATCCCCGAAGGAAAAGTTTTCCAGACGGGTGGGGTTACTCCTGCATAACAATCGCCCGCAGGAGACCCCCATCTGCCAAGCTGCTGCCATCACTGCAGTCACTGCCATCATCATCATCATCCTCACTGGAGGGAGGTAAGGCCACCTGAACCGGGTTTACATAGTCCTCACTGAGGGTAAGTGGGGGGTCTGGGGTAACAGTGGTGGTGGTACACACAGGTCCAGTATCCATATCCCCCTCACTCACATCCCCCTCCTCACCTCCCTCCATCTCCTCCTCCTCACTCTGGCAGTCATCTTGGTTACTCACTTATCCTGAGACCTTCATGCTTGAGAAACGATCCTTGTTCACAAGTCTCTCGCTGAGTATACCACCTCCCTCCACAATGTCCGATCTCAGCCTCACAATCTCATCCACCTGTTTCTTCAGAGCTCTCACCTTGGTGGAAAATGCTGCCCTCTTGGTCTTTGCTGCATTGTTTGCTTTCTAGCTTGCAAACTTCAGCTCCTCTCTGAGGCCTCTTAGTTGTTTGCCGAGCTTTTCATACTGAGCCATCTTGGCCTGGATTCTGGATCCAAAGCTGGCCAGGGATTCTCTGGGCCCCTTTACCCCCCATTGCTGGGGTTCTGAGGAAACAGAGGCAGACTTTCCACTCCGCTACCTGGATGAGCTTCTGCTGGAAGCTTTGCAGCTCCCAGCTGAGGTCAGGGGAGGGGGCCCCACATGGCTGTGGACCCTGGTGGATCTCCTCACCCCATCCTGACTACTGGCTGTTGCATTTTCCTTTGCACACCCCGCCAGCCGAGAACGGGGGGTGTAAGATGAAGCCCCAGCTTCCCGGGGCTCCATAGCAGGAAAACCTACCCAGGTGTCTGCCACACACCTGGGGAGGGGTGGAAGAAAATCACTGCTTCTCTGGGAAACTGGAGCTCAGCAGAACACACCCTCTCTCCAGAGCTGGACTCACTATTCTGCTGGTGAGGTCACTGTGTACATACATTACTTATATCTTGCATTATAGAGAGGGTATATATATATATATATATATATATATAGCACAGAGGGGCCTATAACTATGCAGTATATGGGGGCACTATTACTGTTGGGCAATACAAATGGGGGTTTGTGTAGAGGTGAGGATTGTGCTGGAGAAAAGAGCCTAAAATGTTTGTCTGGCAGGTTCTGTGGAGACGAGTCATGGCCGGGAGAAGTCATTATGATGGTCTTAACCGGATAGATAAGTGAACTTGACTCAGAGAACCGCCCATGTGAAGCTATAATATCCTGCTATGTTCTCCTGATTGTTTCACTTGTACATGCTGCAGTTATGTTTAGTAAAACAACAACTCCCAGCATTCCTCATCACTGCTTATATCATACTGGGAGTGTTAGTTTCACTTGGTTAAAACATCTTTATCATCTTACTTGGCAATTGGTATATTTGATTATTATAGTTGAAATACTTTTCTGCAACAGTCTACACCAGGGGCATCCTTCCTGCCAAGTAGGGAACCTGTTAAAAACTTGAACCCGCTGCTGTCACCTGAGTCCCACCTCAGCTTGGAACATAGAGCAGCCTCACCTAATACATCCGTGCTGTAATGCTCCTTATTGGTGCTTGTGTTCCATGGTTTGAAGTAGCATCAGCTGCGTAAAGCAAAATCTTGTAGGGTTGTGCAACATTGAGTGGCCCCGCTCCCTTGTTCCCCTCCTTTTTGTGGCTTCGCCCTCGGCCATGCCCATGGTGCGTGCCGTGATCTTTTGGAGACCTAGCAACGTCCCTGGCTGCTTGTATATTAAGCATAGCCAGAGCAAAAAACTGTGAGTGTCATACTACTAAACTGCTTTTCATTAATTAGGAATAAAGTGAACAACCCTTTGAAACTACATTCACATATGGAAATTCCCATGCAGCAGCCTCCCATTGTCTTCAAAGGGATTCTGCTTCATCATGGACACTGCAGAAAATTACGCTACAGATGTTGGCACTATCATTCTTTTGGCAGAAATTCACACAGATTGCATTGCCATCAATGGTGACGGCACATATCTGCATGGTCCCATTGCCAATGGATTCTGGTAATTTCTGCTGCAGATGTAATCTTCCTCCTGAAATATCTCCTTGTGGAGATTTTGTAGTGTGAATGTAGCATTAAAAGGGTACTCCGGTGTAAAAAAAATGTTTTCAAATCAACTGGTGCCAAAAAGTAATAACGATTTGTAAATTACTTCTATTTAACCCCTTAAGGACGCAGGGTTTTTCCGTTTTTGAATTTTCATTTTTTCCTCATCACTTTCTAAAAATCATAACGCTTTCAATTTTGCACATAGAATTCCATATGATGGCTTATTTTTTGTGCCACTAATTCTACTTTGCAGTGACATTAGTCATTTTACCAAAAAATCCACGGCGAAACGGAAAAAAATTCATTGTGCAATAAAAAATTTCATTTTGTAAATTTTGGGGGCTTCCGTTTTTACGCAGTGCATTTTTCGGTAAAAATAACACCTTATCTTTATTCTGTAGGTCCATACGGTTAAAATGATACCCTACTTATATAGGTTGGATATTGTCGAACTTCGGAAAAAAATCATAACTACATGCAGGAAAATTTCTACGTTTAAAATCCTCATCTTCAAACCCCTATAACTTTTTTATTGTTCCGCGTATGGGCCGGCATTTTAGGGAAAAAAATCAAATTTTTTATCTTCATGTCCAACTTTAGTGGAAATTTGTCAAACACCTGTGGGGTGTTAAGGCTCACTGTACCCCTTGTTACGCTCCTAGAGGGGTGTAGTTTCCAAATTTTTTTTGCTGTTCTGGCACCATAGGGGCTTCCTAAATGCAACATGTCCCCAAAAACCATTTCAGCAAAATTTGCTTTCCAAAAGCCAAATGTGACTCCTTCTCTTCTGAGCATTGTATTGCGCCAGCAGTGCACCTGACCTCCACACATGGGGTATTTCCACATTCATAAGTGATGGGGTTACAAATTTTGGGGGGCATTGTCTCCTATTACCTCCAGTAAAAATAAAAAATTTGGGGCAAAACTAGCATTTTAGTGGGAAAAAAAATTATTTACACATCCAGCTTTAACGAAAAGTCTTCAGACACCTGTGGGGTGTTAAAGCGTACCCATCACTCAGTACCTAATCCTTAGGTACATCTAATTTTTTATGTGTCTAGCACCTTTATTTTTTTTTTATTACACTTTTAATTTAGCTCACTAGTCTGAATTCCTCTCAAATGGAGGCAGCGTGGCCTCACTGTGCAGGTCTCCATCCCTGTCTGCTCACACCTCCCTGGCATTAACAAAACTACAACTCCCAGCTTGTCCTCACTGACAGTAGAGGGACACAAGCTGACAGTGGGAGGATTTTTCCTCCAGCTGTGAGCCCTGCACTCACAGCTGTTAATCAAGGAAGTGTGTCCATGACATAGGTGATGATGCATGGACACAGCAGGACTAGTACGTGTCCAAGCAGGCAGGGGGAGCAGTTGTTTGACTGGCTTTTATGAAATGGCACAAGGGGATTAAGATGGGGGGGGATGGCAAAAGGGGATCAGAGGGAGGAAAAGTCACACAAGGGGATTAATATGGAGGGGGTTGATAATTCCCCCCTCCCTCTGATCCCCTTTTTCCATTATTCCCCCCTCCATCTTAATCCCCTTGTGCCATTATTCCCCCTTCCTCTGATCCCCTATAGCCATATCGGATAATAATGGCACAAGGGGATTAAGTTGGTGGGGTGAAAAAATGAAAAAAGGGGATCAGAGGGAGGGGGGAATAATGGCACAAGGGGATTAAGATGGAGGAGGAATAATAGCACAAGGGGATTAAGATGCAGGGGGATAATCAACCTCCCCTCCATATTAATCCCCTTGTGTCATTATTCCCCCCTCCCTCTGATCCCCTTTTGCCATTATCCCCCCTCCATATTATTCCCCTTGTGCCATTATTATCCGATATGGCAAAAGGGGATCAGAGGGAGGGGGAATGGCGCAAGGGGATTAAGATGGAAGGGAAGAGGGATAATGGTGGAGGGGGGGGATGAGAGGGGATGGGGAGTAATAAAATACAAGGCATTACATTTTAATGCCTTGTGCTTTATTACTCCCCATCCCCCCTCATCCCCCCACTCCGCCATTATCCCTCTCCCCCTCCATCTTAATACCTTGTGCTCCATCCCATACATCCCCCCTCCATCCCATACAGTCCCCCTCTGGCCCATACAGCTGTTTTTAACTTTTTTTTTTTACCTGGCGCCCTGCGGTCTCGTTGCCTGCTCCTTCACGCAGTGCGTCCTGTTCGGCGGTGCCGCACTGACATGTGACGTCCTCCTGCGCTGTGTGGCAACTCCGTGCAACGTCAGGGGAGGTCACACGTCTCCCCGGCAACCACGCAGCTCACTTACAGCTCGGGCCACGCTATTGTACAGTGAGCTGCAGCGGCTATGCTCTGGCAAATACTGGCCAATGCATGGCCGGTATTGGTCAGCGCTTTCGCGTACCCCCAAACAACCACTGGCATACCCCTAGGGGTACGCGTACCCCAGGTTAAGAACCCAGGGTATATGTGAATCAATATATAATTTATTTGGAATATCCATTTACCTTATAATCAAAGAGCTTCAAAGTTTCAAAAAAATACTAAATTTTAAATTTTTTCATCAAATTTTGGAATTTTTCACCAAGAAATGATGCAAGTATTGATGAAATTTTACCACATTTCTTTCCACCAGAGTACCCCCAATGAAGTCCTTATTCTTGGTTTAGGCTCTGTGCACAAATACATTCTTACTTCAGTTCACAGCAAAAGCCGCTATGATGTGTTGGATCCCAAAGCCATCATTTGTTGGATGCCAATGACACACAATTGGCCTCTTTGATTTATAATTGTGATTTAATGCTGCTAAATGCAGCACTATTCTTACCATAAAGTATGATTGAATTGCTAGCAGAGGCTCCAATGCAGATGTGTACATAGCAGTCTTAACCAACAGACTCTATTTAGCCATATATCCATAGTAATGTTATTATTTTATAGTTAATTTTAATATGATTATTAAAAAATATATATAATGGTGGGCTTTTTCACAATTTTTTGTGAATCCTAAGTTCACCAAATATCGACCTGAAAACCTGATCGGTTGTAGTATATACTGTATCATGAATGCATCAACTTGTACAACTTGTACAGTCTGACATTGGAGGCAAGTGCTGTGTTTCTGAATTTAAATGGAAATAAAAACATCTATCAATGATTAAGTGATGTGAAAACTAGAATGTTACAAAATAGATCTTGAGGCGAGTTCTGTTAGTTTTGTGAGAGTCATTATCTCTGCAGTACGGCTATTTTTGTTAAGGTTTGCCAACAAATTTGTGACTGTGATAGAATGATATAGCAGTATGATGCACTGCTAATGTATATGCTAGAGGCTCGACAAGTGTTTTATCTAATGCTCCTGTTGGTGAAAGCTTTTCACTGTTTAATATCACGGCTTCTAAAATCAGCTTTACAGAACCATATGCTCAAAACAGCCCTTCTCTTCAGTTCAAAGGAGTTGTCTTACAGTTGGCTGTAACTTATATGACCTTGTGCTTATATATTATAATGATAATGTACTCTCTGCTTTTTTACATCAACATCACTATAGTGTATGTTGTACAAAGTAATTACTGTGCCCAGCTAGTCCATAAAAGCACTGCATTCAAGGAATATTTCTAGAGATGAGCAAATCAAATAGTTACGAATTTCAGGAAAAAGTCGATTCGCAACAAATGCGAATATTACCACAATTCTATTGCGCAAATTACTTAATTCAACTCCTTTTAGTGCGGTCCAGGCTCCAGGGCATCTAAAATGGTAGATCCACATGTGAGGACATGGGGCAAGGAATCCTGGGAAGGTGGGAACAAGGGTAGGCAGGATGACCCTGAATCACATGCAGCATGCAGTCAGCCACCCCTGTGATGTCACAGCCCTATATAATCAGCAGCCATATTGCGGCCAGTCACTTCAGCCTTTCACTGCAGAGAGATAGGCAAGGACAGACAGTGCTGTGCGTTGCACAGAAAAACTTTTTTCCAGCAGCGATTAACCTCCTAGTCAAGTCAGCGAGAGAGAGGGACAGAGAGAAGTGTGTGTTCTACAGAAAAGCATTTTACAGCAGCGATTCACCTCCCAGTCACCACAGCATTCTATTACAGAGAGGGACAGAGAGCAGTGTATTCTGCACAGAAAAGCATTCTTACTGCAGCGATTCACCTCCCAGTCACTGTCTACTGCGTTCTATTACAGAGAGGGACAGAGAGCAGTGTGTTGCACAGAACAGCAGCTATTCAGCTCAAGCACAAATCCTGCCTAGAAGAACTGAGAGGAAAGGGATTGAGATTGAGAGAGAGAGAGTGCAATTTTGGATGGATTACACAGAGACTGTGTGCTACAGCCCTGGTGTGTACTGCTGGTGTTGTGCACAAATACTTTTTTAAGCGTACTGTAGCGCATTTTTCTCCCCTCATAAGTGCATACCATATACGTACATCTAAGTGGTGTACTATTTTGTACCTGTTAAAGTCTTAAGGAGCTGGATACTGTGAAAGGCCAGGCAAAATTACTCACCGGTTGGTGTTGTACACAAAAAAAATTTTGAGCATACTGTAGCACATTTTTCCCTCTCATAAGTGCATACCACATACGTAAATCTAAGTGGTGTACTATTTTGTACCTGTTAAAGTCTCAAGGGCCTAGATACTGTGAAAGGACAGGTAAAAGTACTCACCGGCTGGTGTTGTACACAAATACTTTTTTAAGCGTACTGTAGCACATTTTTTTCTCATCATAAGTGCATACAAAATACGTACATCTAAGTGGTGTACTATTTTGTTCCTGTTAAATAGTGATGTCGCGAACATAAAAATTTTCGGTTCGCAAACCGCGAACTTCCGCATAAGTTCGCGAACCCGCGAACCGCCATTGACTTCAGTGGGCAGGCGAATTTTAAAACCCGCAGGGACTCTTTCTGACCACAATAGTGATTTAAAAGTTGTTTCAAGGAGACTAACACCTGGACTGTGGCGTGCCGGAGTGGGATCCATGGCAAAACTCCCATGGAAAATTACATAGTTGATGCAGAGTCTGGTTTTAAACCATAAAGGGCATAAATCACCTAACATTCCTAAATGGTTTGGAATAATGTGCTTTAGCCCGCTTTGGGCAGCCCATAGAGCCCCCCTTTAGGCATCACATAGTTAGATCCCCCCTTTAGACAGCACCTAGATTCCCCCATATTAGGCAGCACATAGTAAGAGCCTCCCTTTAGGCAGCACATAGTTAGATCCCCCCTTTAGGCATCACATAGTTAGATCCTCCCTTTAGGCAGCACATAGATTCCCCCATGCTAGGCAGCACATAGTTAGAGCTCCTCTTTAGGCAGCACATAAGATTCCCCCATATTAGGCAGCACATAGTTAGAGCCCCCCTTGAGGCAGCACATTTGAACCCAAGGCCCCAGCGCTGCAAGGCAGCAGTGCTAACCTCTGAGCCACCATGCTACCCTTACAAAAGAAAGAGAAGCGCTCCATAGTGCATTAAACGGGCAAGTTGGTGTTCACAGTAGTTTACTGGAAGCGCTTACCCGGTAGGTTGTGCTAGTATGCCAGGCACAACACTGTTAAAAGTTTCCAAAATGCAGCCAGTCCCGCCACCACATAGGTGTAACGAATACAGCAACCTCCAAATACTCCCAAGGGACTTCAAAAGGCGCAGAAAGGATGAGGAGTTATAGATGAACAAGCGATAATATTTATTTACAGAACAACCCGTTTCGACGCCAGGACAGGCGTGTTTCTCAAGTTGAACTTGAGAAAGACACCTGTCCTGGCGTCGAAACGCGTTGTTCTGTAAATAAATATTATCGCTTGTTCATCTATAACTCCTCATCCTTTCTGCGCCTTTTGAAGTCCCTTGGGAGTATTTGGAGGTTACCATGCTACCCTTAGCATACATCTAATATCCACGGTTGCTATAATGGACATAGATGTCAGCAGAGAGTACCAGAAAAATTAGGCATGTACACATGCCTGAAAAATTTGATATTGTTGCAGCCGCTTCTGTAGCAGCGGCCATAAAAATTGCAGCACCATAACAAGTGCAGCAGCAGAGGCCAGAAAAATTAGGCATGTACAGATGGATGAAAAATTTGGTATTGTCACAGCCGCATCTGTAGCAGCAGCCAGAAAAATTGCAGCACCAGAAAAAGTGCAGCAGCAGAGGCCAGAAAAATTAGGCATGTACACCTGGCTGGAAAATTTGGTATTGTCGCAGCTGTAGCAGCGGCCATAAAAATTGCAGCACCATAACAAGTGCAGCAGCAGAGGTCAGAAAAATTAGGCATGTACACATGGATGAAAAATTGTGTATTGTCGCAGGCGCAGCTGTAGCAGTGGCCAGAAAAATTGCAGCACCATAACAAGTGCAGCAGTAGAGTCCCGAAAAATTAGGCATGTACACCTGGCTGGAAAATTTGGTATTGTCGCAGCCGCTGCGGCCAGAAAATTTTCTGTTTGTTTCGCCAGGCAGAAAGTGCCCTAAAACATTGCGGCTTGAACCCTAGTTGGTGGCGGATAAGTCACGCAAGTCATCCGGCATTCAGAGTTCAAATACAGCAGCATGTGGACCATTTTTAGCCCAAGGCAGCTCATCTGATCAGGCCTTGTTCAGTCAAATGTATCGCCCAGTGTCAGTCCCTTCGGGATCCATCCCTCATTCATCTTAAGAAAGGTGAGGTAATACAGACTTTTTTGACCAAGGCGACTCCTCTTCTCAGTGACAATACCTCCTGCTGCACTGAAGGTCCTTTCTGACAGGACACTTGAAGCGGGACAGGCAAGAAGTTCGAGCGGAAATTGGGATAGCTCAGACCACAGGTCAAGCCGGCACACTCAGTAGTCAAGGGGTTCATCGCTCCTCAGAGTGTCGATATCTGCGGTTAAGGCCAGGTAGTCTGCTACCTGTCGGTCAAGTCGTTCTCTGATGGTGGACCCTGAAGGGCTGTGGCGATGCATAGGACTTAAAAAGCTCTGCATGTCCTCCATCAACAGCATGTCTGTACAGCATCCTGTCCTTGCCGGCATGTTCGTGGGAGGAGGAGGAGGATTACTTTCACCTCTTCCCCTGTTAGATCCCTGTTGTGCTGTGACATGACCCTTATACGCTGTGTACAGCATACTTATTTTGGATCTGCTGAATCCTTTCCGCCTTGCTGTAATGCGGTAACATGTCAGGCACTTTATGTTTATACCGGGGATCTAGTAGCGTGGACACCCAGTACAGGTCGTTCTCCTTCATCCTTTTTATACAAGGGTCTCTCAACAGGCACGACAGCATGAATGACCCCATTTGCACAAGGACGGATGCCGAGCTACTCATGTCACGTTCCTCGTTGTCACGGTGCCGGCTGGCAGGAGGTGGATCCTCTGTGCCAGAGAGGGATTGGCGTGGACCGTGCTAGTGGACCGGTTCTAAGTCACTACTGGTGTTCACCAGAGCCCGCCGCAAAGCGGGATGGTCTTGCTGCGGCGGTAGTGACCAGGTCGTATCCACTAGCAACGGCTCAACCTCTCTGACTGCTGAAGATAGGCGCGGTACAAGGGAGTAGACAAAGGCAAGGTCGGACGTAGCAGAAGGTCGGGGCAGGCAGCAAGGATCGTAGTCAGGGGCAACGGCAGGAGGTCTGGAACACAGGCTAGGAACACACAAGGGAACGCTTTCACTAGGCACAAGGGCAACAAGATCCGGCGAGGGAGTGCAGGGGAAGTGAGGTATACATAGGGAGTGCACAGGTGAACACACTAATTAGAACCACTGCGCCAATCAGCGGCGCAGTGGCCCTTTAAATCGCAGAGACCCGGCGTGCGCGCGCCCTAGGGAGCGGGGCCGCGCGCGCCGGGACAGGACCGACGGAGAGCGAGTCAGGTACGGGAGCCGGGGTGCGCATCGCGAGCGGGCGCCACCTGCATCGCGAATCGCATCCCGGCTGGAGGCGGTATCGTAGCGCACCCGGTCAGTGGATCTGACCGGGGCGCTGCAGTAGCGAGGGTGTAGCGAGCGCTCCGGGGAGGAGCGGGGACCCGGAGCGCTCGGCGTAACAGTACCCCCCCCCCCCTTGGGTCTCCCCCTCCTCTTGGAGCCTGAGAACCTGAGGACCAGACTTTTATCTAGGATATTGTCCTCAGGTTCCCAGGATCTCTCTTCAGGACCACAGCCCTCCCAGTCAACCAAAAAAAAGGTTTTTCCTCTGACCTTTTTGGAGGCCAGTATCTCCTTTACGGGAAAGATGTCCGAAGAACCGGAGACAGGAGTGGGAGAAATAAGTTTAGGAGAGAAACGGTTGATGATGAGTGGTTTAAGAAGAGAGACATGAAAGGCATTAGGAATACGAAGAGAAGGAGGAAGAAGAAGTTTGTAAGAGACAGGATTAATTTGACACAAGATTTTGAAAGGACCAAGATAGCGTGGTCCCAATTTGTAGCTGGGAACACGGAAGCGGACATATTTAGCGGAGAGCCATACCTTGTCTCCGGGAGAAAAAATGGGGGGAGCTCTTCTTTTCTTATCAGCAAACTTCTTCATGCGTGATGAAGCCTGTAAGAGAGAATTTTGGGTCTCTTTCCATATGGTGGAAAGATCACGAGTTATTTCATCCACAGCGGGCAAACCAGAGGGCAAGGGAGTAGGGAGGGGGGGAAGAGGGTGACGGCCGTACACCACGAAAAATGGGGATTTGGAAGAAGATTCAGAGACTCTGAAGTTGTACGAGAATTCGGCCCATGGAAGAAGATCTGCCCAGTCATCCTGGCGGGAGGAAACAAAATGCCGTAAATAATCACCCAGGACCTGGTTAATTCTTTCTACTTGCCCATTGGATTGAGGATGATAAGCAGAAGAAAAGTTTAATTTAATCTTGAGTTGTTTACAGAGAGCCCTCCAGAATTTTGACACGAATTGGACGCCTCTATCCGAGACGATCTGCGTGGGCAACCCGTGAAGACGAAAAATGTGTACAAAAAATTGTTTTGCCAACTGAGGCGCTGAAGGAAGACCAGGAAGAGGAATAAAATGTGCCATCTTGGAAAATCGATCAACGACCACCCAAACAACAGTGTTGCCACGGAATGGGGGTAAGTCTGTAATGAAGTCCATACCAATCAGAGACCAAGGCTGTTCGGGGACAGGCAGAGGATGAAGAAGACCAGCGGGCTTCTGGCGAGGAGTCTTATCCCGGGCACAGACAGTGCAGGCCCGCACAAAATCAACAACATCCGTCTCCAGAGTCGGCCACCAATAGAAACGAGAGATGAGTTGCACGGATTTCTTGATGCCCGCATGGCCTGCGAGATGGGAAGAGTGACCCCATTTGAGGATTCCGAGGCGTTGGCGTGGAGAGACGAAGGTCTTCCCTGGAGGAGTTTGCCTGATGGAGGCTGGAGAAGTGGAGATCAGGCAGTCAGGAGGAATGATGTGTTGCGGAGAAAGCTCTACTTCCGAGGCATCCGAGGAACGAGAGAGAGCATCGGCCCTAATGTTCTTATCGGCAGGGCGAAAGTGAATTTCAAAATTAAACCGGGCAAAGAACAGAGACCACCTGGCCTGGTGAGGATTCAGCCGTTGGGCAGACTGGAGATAGGAGAGATTCTTGTGATCGGTGTAAATAATAACTGGAAATTTTGATCCCTCCAGCAGATGCCTCCATTCCTCAAGTGCTAATTTAATGGCCAGTAGCTCTCGATCCCCGATGGAGTAGTTCCTCTCCGCCGGAGAGAAGGTCCTAGAAAAAAAACCACAAGTAACAGCATGCCCGGAAGAATTTTTTTGTAGAAGAACCGCTCCAGCTCCTACTGAGGAGGCATCAACCTCCAATAGGAAGGGTTTAGATGGGTCAGGTCTGGAGAGCACGGGAGCAGAAGAAAAGGCAGACTTGAGCCGTTTAAAGGCGTCTTCCGCTTGAGGAGGCCATGACTTAGGATTGGCATTCTTCTTGGTTAAAGCCACGATAGGAGCCACAATGGTGGAAAAATGTGGAATAAATTGTCTGTAATAATTGGCGAACCCCAAAAAACGTTGGATAGCACGGAGTCCGGAGGGGCGTGGCCAATCTAAGACGGCAGAGAGTTTTTCTGGATCCATTTGTAGTCCCTGGCCAGAGACCAAGTACCCTAGGAAAGGAAGAGATTGACATTCAAACAGACATTTCTCCATTTTGGCATAAAGTTGATTGTCACGAAGTCTCTGAAGAACCATGCGGACATGCTGGCGGTGTTCTTCTAGGTTGGCAGAAAAAATCAGAATATCGTCCAGATACACAACAACACAGGAATATAAGAGATCACGAAAAATTTCATTAACAAAGTCTTGGGAGACGGCAGGGGCGTTGCACAGGCCAAAGGGCATGACCAGATACTCAAAGTGTCCATCTCTAGTGTTAAATGCCGTTTTCCATTCATCCCCCTCCCTGATGCGGATGAGATTATAAGCACCTCTTAAGTCCAGTTTGGTAAAGATGTGGGCACCTTGGAGGCGATCAAAGAGTTCAGAGATAAGAGGTAGGGGGTAGCGGTTCTTTACCGTGATTTTATTAAGACCGCGGTAGTCAATGCAGGGACGTAGGGAGCCATCCTTTTTGGACACAAAGAAAAAACCAGCTCCGGCAGGAGAGGAGGATTTGCGGATAAACCCCTTTTTTAAATTTTCCTGGATGTATTCAGACATAGCAAGAGTCTCAGGGGCGGACAGAGGATAAATTCTGCCCCGGGGTGGAGTAGTGCCCGGGAGGAGGTCAATAGGACAGTCATAAGGCCTGTGAGGAGGTAAAGTCTCAGCTTGTTTTTTGCAAAATACGTCAGCATAGTCCATATAGGCCTTAGGGAGACCGGTTACAGGAGGAACCACAGGGTCACGGCAGGGAGTACTGGGAACCGGTTTAAGGCAGTCATTGAAACAAGAGGTACCCCAGCTCTTGATCTCCCCTGTGGACCAATCCAGGGTTGGGGAATGGCGTTGAAGCCACGGTAGTCCAAGGAGAATTTCGGAAGTGCAATTGGGGAGGACCAAAAACTCAATTTTTTCATGATGAGGTCCGATGCACATTAGGAGGGGCTCCGTGCGGTAACGTATGGTACAGTCCAATCTTTCATTGTTAACACAATTGATGTAGAGGGGTCTGGCGAGACTGGTCACCGGGATGTTGAACCTGTTGATGAGAGAGGCCAAAACAAAGTTTCCTGCAGATCCGGAATCCAAGAAGGCCATAGTAGAGGAGGAGAAGGTAGATGCAGATATCCGCACAGGCACAGTAAGATGTGGAGAAGCAGAGTTGACATCAAGGACTGTCTCACCTTTGTGCGGAGTAAGCGTGCGTCTTTCCAGGCGGGGAGGACAGATAGGACAATCCTTCAGGAAGTGTTCGGTACCGGCACAGTACAGGCAGAGATTCTCCATGCGGCGTCGTGTCCTCTCTTGAGGTGTCAGGCGAGACCGGTCAACTTGCATAGCCTCCACGGCGGGAGGCACAGGAACAGATTGCAGAGGACCAGAGGAGAGAGGAGCCGGGGAGAAAAAACGCCTCGTGCGAACAAAGTCCATATCCTGGCGGAGCTCCTGACGCCTTTCGGAAAAACGCATGTCAATGCGAGTGGCCAGATGAATGAGTTCATGTAGGTTAGCAGGAATTTCTCGTGCGGCCAGAACATCTTTAATGTTGCTGGATAGGCCTTTTTTAAAGGTCGCGCAGAGGGCCTCATTATTCCAGGATAGTTCAGAAGCAAGAGTACGGAATTGTATGGCGTACTCGCCAACGGAAGAATTACCCTGGACCAGGTTCAGCAGGGCAGTCTCAGCAGAAGAGGCTCGGGCAGGTTCCTCAAAGACACTACGAATTTCCGAGAAGAAGGAGTGTACAGAGGCAGTGACGGGGTCATTGCGGTCCCAGAGCGGTGTGGCCCATGACAGAGCCTTTCCAGACAGAAGGCTGACTACGAAAGCCACCTTAGACCTTTCAGTAGGAAACTGGTCCGACATCATCTCCAAGTGCAGGGAACATTGTGAAAGAAAGCCACGGCAAAACTTAGAGTCCTCATCAAATTTATCCGGCAAGGATAGTCGTAGGCCAGAAGCGGCCACTCGCTGCGGAGGAGGTGCAGGAGCTGGCGGAGGAGATGATTGCTGAAGCTGTGGTAGTAGCTGCTGTAGCATCACGGTCAGTTGAGACAGCTGGTGGCCTTGTTGCGCTATCTGTTGTGACTGCTGGGCGACCACCGTGGTGAGGTCGGCGACATCTGGCAGAGGAACTTCAGCGGGATCCATGGCCGGATCTACTGTCACGGTGCCGGCTGGCAGGAGGTGGATCCTCTGTGCCAGAGAGGGATTGGCGTGGACCGTGCTAGTGGACCGGTTCTAAGTCACTACTGGTGTTCACCAGAGCCCGCCGCAAAGCGGGATGGTCTTGCTGCGGCGGTAGTGACCAGGTCGTATCCACTAGCAACGGCTCAACCTCTCTGACTGCTGAAGATAGGCGCGGTACAAGGGAGTGGACAAAGGCAAGGTCGGACGTAGCAGAAGGTCGGGGCAGGCAGCAAGGATCGTAGTCAGGGGCAACGGCAGGAGGTCTGGAACACAGGCTAGGAACACACAAGGGAACGCTTTCACTAGGCACAAGGGCAACAAGATCCGGCGAGGGAGTGCAGGGGAAGTGAGGTATACATAGGGAGTGCACAGGTGAACACACTAATTAGAACCACTGTGCCAATCAGCGGCGCAGTGGCCCTTTAAATCGCAGAGACCCGGCGGGCGCGCGCCCTAGGGAGCGGGGTCGCGCGCGCCGGGACAGGACCGACGGAGAGCGAGTCAGGTACGGGAGCCGGGGTGCGCATCGCGAGCGGGCGCCACCCGCATCGCGAATCGCATCCCGGCTGGAGGCGGTATCGCAGCGCACCCGGTCAGTGGATCTGACCGGGGCGCTGCAGTAGCGATGGTGTAGCGAGCGCTCCGGGGAGGAGCGGGGACCCGGAGCGCTCGGCGTAACACTCGTCCTCAGTGATGTCAGGGAAGGTATCATCTTCTTCCCCCCAGCCATGTACAACACCACAGGAACCAGATAGGTGACAAGGAGCACCCTGGGATGCCTGCTGTGGTTGGTCTTCCTCCTCCTCTTCAAAGCCACATTCCTCCTCTGACTCCTCTTCCTCACAATCCTCTTCCAGCGTTGCCGCAGGTCCAGCAAGCGATGCTGATAAGGCTATTTCTGGTGGTGATGGTGTCCACAATTCTTCCTCTTCATGCTCATCTACTACCTGATCCAGCACTCTTTGCAGGGCATGCTCCAGGAAGAAAACAAACGGTATGATGTCGCTGATGGTGCCTTCGGTGCGACTGACCAGGTTTGTCACCTCCTCAAAAGGACATATGAGCCTACAGGCATTGCGCATGAGCCTCCAGTAACGTGGCAAAAAAATTCCCAGCTCCGCAGATGATGTCCTAGCACCCCGGTCATACAAATATTCGTTGACGTCTTTTTCTTGTTGGAGCAGGCGGTCGAACATTAGGAGTGTTGAATTCCAACGTGTCGGGCTGTCGCAAATCAAGCGCCTCACTGGCAAGTTGTTTCGCAGCTGGATATCTGACAAGTGCGCCATGGCCGTGTAGGAACACCTGAAATGGCCACACACCTTCCTGGACTGCTTCAGGACATCCTGTAAGCCTGGGTACTTGAGCACAAAGCATTGTACAATCAGATTACACACATGTGCCATGCACGGCACATGTGTCAACTTGCCCAACCTCAATGCCGCCAACAAATTTGTTCCATTGTCACAAACCACCTTGCCGATCTTCAGTTGGTGCGGAAGCAGCCACTGGTCCACCTAAGCGTTCAGGGCCGACAGGAGCGCTGGTGCGGTGTGACTCTTGCTTTGAGGCAAATCAACCCCAAGATGGCGTGACACTGCCGTATCCAGGATGTGGAATAGCACCTGGGGAGCTGGGGGGGGGGGGGGGTGCCGGTGATGTGGAGCAAGACGCAGCAGTGGAAGAGGACTAGGCCGAGGATGTTATGGAAGAGGATGGAGTAGGTGGAGTAGAGGAGGTGGCAGCAGGCCTGCCTGCAAGTTGTGGCGGTGTCACCAACTCCTCTGCAGAGCCACGCATTCCATGCTTGGCAGCCATCACCAGGTTTACCCAATGCGCAGTGTAGGTGATATACCTGCCCTGACCATGCTTTGCAGACCACGTATCAGTGGTCAAATGGACCCTTGCCCCTACACTGTGTGCCAGACATGCCATCATTTCCTTTTGCACAATGGAGTAAAGGTTAGGGATTGCCTTTTGTGCAAAAAAATTTCGGCCGGGTACCTTCCGCTGCGGTGTCCCAATGGCTACAAATTTTTTAAAGGCCTCAGACTCCACCAGCTTGTATGGTAAAAGCTGGCGGGCTAGCAGTTCCGACAAGCCAGCTGTCAGACGCCGGGCTAGGGGGTGACTTTGAGACATTAGCTTCTTGTGCTCAAACATCTCCTTGACAGACACCTGACTGTGGGCAGATGAGCAGGAACTGCTCAAGGCGAGAGACGGAGAGGCGGATGGTTGAGAGGGGGCAAGGAGGGCAGCAGTGGTTGACCTGGCTGAAGATGCTGGACCAGGAAGAGGATGGCGGCTTTAACTTTGTGTGCTGCTTGTACTGACGTGTTGATCCCATAGGCGTTTGTGATGAGACATCATGTGCCTTCGCAAAGCAGTTGTGCCTAGGTGGGTGTTGGACTTCCCACGACTCAGTTTCTTCTGGCACAGGTGCAAATGGCCTCGCTGTTGTCAGAGGCTGATACACAAAAAAAAATGCCCCACTGCTGAGCTCTGCGATGACGGCATTCTGGTGGTGGCAACAGCATGCTTTGATTATCGTCCTGTCTGGCTGACCCCGGGTGCCGATGCATGCTGTCTGACTGTGCCACTAGCTCCTTGCGATGACCTCCCCCTGCTTCCAACTCGTCTCCTCTCCTCTCTGTCTCCCCATCTGAACTTTCCCCCTCTTCTTCTCTTCTAGCGGGCACCCATGTGGCATCCACGGACACATCGTCATCATCAACACCTTCACCGCTATCTGACACCTCAAGAAAGGAAGCAGCAGCGGGTACAACATCATCATCACACCGTACGTCCATGTGTGTAATGCTGCCTGACTGAGACATATCCCTGTTAACTACATCCTCTGGCAATGGTTGCGCATCACTCATGTCTTCAAACTGATGTGTAAATAACTCCTCTGACAGATCAAGTAAAGCTGCTGTGGTGCTAGTGTTGGTGGTGGTGGCAGGCGGGCAAGTGGTAGCATGAGAGGTGCCCGAAGCTAAGCTAGAGGACGAGAAGGATGGTGCGTCAAGGTTCCGAGCGGAAGCTGTAGTAGATTGGGTGTCTTGTGATAGCCAGTCAACTAAGTCCTCAGAACTTTGGGGGTTCAGGGTACGTGGCCTCTGAACACTGGCCATTCTAGGGCCAAAGGGAATCCCAGCACCGCGACGGCCCCTGCGGGGTAGCCTTCCTCTGCCTGTCATTTTTTTTGCTTAAATTTGCACAAGTGTCACACCAAATGTGATTTGCACTAGGGTGACACAATTTGCCCTGCAGGCCAAAAAACTGGCAACTGTGACGTGAACTGACAGTGACGACTGGTTTTATTTAACAGCCAAAAAAGTTTTTTTTTGTTTTCTTTTTTATTTGCACAACGGTCACACCTAATGTGATTTGCACTAGGGTGGCACAATTTGCCCTGCAGGCAAAAAAACTGGCAACTGTGACGTGAACTGACAGTGACGACTGGTTTTATTTAACAGCAAAAAAAGGTATTTTTTTTTTAAATTTGCACAACTGTCATACCTAATGTGATTTGCACTAGGGTGACACAATTTGCCCTGCAGGCAAAAAAACTGGCAACTGTGACATGAACTGACAGTGATGACTGGTTTAATTTAACAGACAAAAAAGTTTTTTTTTTATTTGCACAACTGTCACACGAAATGGGATTTGCACTAGTGTGACAATGAGCAAAAAAGCTTGCCAGCGGAGTTCCCCTTTTAAGCAGTGGTCTCCAACCAGGGTGCCTCCAGCTGTTGCAAAACACACAGACTGATATATTTCAGCCCTTTGAATACTGTAGTAGTTAGTTGCTTTAAAGAAAAAAAGCTTCCCAGCTGAGTTCCCCTTTTATGCAGTGGTCCCCAACCAGGGTGCCTCCAGCTGTTGCAAAACACACGGACTGATATATTTCAGCCCTTTGAATACTGTAGTCGTTAGTTGCTTTAAAGAAAAAAAGCTTGCCAGCGGAGTTCCCCTTTTAAGCAGTGGTCCCCAACCAGGGTGCCTCCAGCTGTTGCAAAACACACGGACTGATATCTTTCAGCCCTTTGAATACTGTAGTAGTTAGTTGCTTGAAGGAACTTAAGTTTTATACTGGAGTACCCCTTTTAACCAGCGGTTCCCTCCCAACCAGGGTGCCTCCAGCTGTTGCAAGACACACGGACTGATATCTTTCAGCCCTTTGAATACTGTAGTAGTTAGTTGCTTGAAGGAACTTAAGTTTGATTCTGGAGTACCCCTTTTAACCAGCGGTTCCCTCCCAACCAGGGTGCCTCCAGCTGTTGCAAGACACACGGACTGATATCTTTCAGCCCTAAAAAGGGCTTTTTTGGGTGCTGTCCTTAAAGCAGATGTTACACTAGTGCTTTAGAAGTAAACTGGACCCTGAATACACCACCTAGCAGCAACCTAGCTATCGCTTTCCCTATACAGCAGGAGCAGCTTCTCTGACCCTCCACTTCCTAAGCCTGCAGCATGCTGAATGAGGGTAAAATGGCGTCCGTGCAAGAGGTAGGAGGGTCTGGAAGGAAGGGACTGCTGCTGATTGGTTGTAATGTGTCTGCTCACTCTGACTCACAGGGTCAAAGTTTACTGCAATGTTAAAGTATAGGGGGCGGATCGAACTTCACATATGTTCGCCCGGCGATGCGAACGCGAATATGCTAAATTCGCCGGGAACTGTTCGCCGGCGAACAATTCGCGACATCTCTACTGTTAAAGCCTCAAGGGCTTAGATACTGTGAAAGACCAGGCAAAAGTACTCACTGGCTGGTGTTGTACACAAATACTTATTTTAAGCATACTGTAGCGCATTTATCTCCCCTCATAAATGCATACCACATACGTAGATCTAAGTGATGTACTATTTTCTTTTTGTTAAAGTCTCAAGCGACTAGATAGAAGGCCAGGCAAAAGTACTCACCAGCTGGTGTTGAGACACGACCGCTAGCTGATACCGGGTGCTCAGTCCTCTTGCTGTGACTCCTGCTGCCACTCGTCCCTAGTCTGCTGCGACCTCTGCCTCCGCCTGATGAATTTAGGCCTAAGCCACTCCTCTGTGCAAGTCCTGGCACTTCTCTGTCTGACATACTTATACACCAGCTGAGTGCGTATATGTTACACTTATGAGAGGAGGACAATATGCTCCACTATGCTTAAAACTGTAGTTGGCTACAAAAGCAGGTGTGTAGCTTTGTCTGGCCTTTTCACAGTAACTAGGCCCAAATTAGTTTAACAGGAAAATATATAAAGGACACCACATAGGTGTACATACAGTTTACACTTATGAGAGGAGGACCATGTGCTCCACTATGCCTAAAACTGTATTAGACTACATAAACAAGTGTGTAGCTTTGGCTGGCCTTTCACAGTAACTAGGCCCAAATTAGTTTAAGAGGAGAATATATAAAGGACACCACTTAGGTGTACGTACAGTTTACACTTATGAGAGGAGGACTATACGCTCCGCGACAAACTGTATAAGGCTACAAAAACAGGTGTGTAGCGTTGGCTGGCCTTTCACAGTAACTAGACTAGTTTAACAGGGAAATATATAAAGGACACCACGTAGGTGTACGTACAGTTTACACTTATGAGGGGTGGTCAATACGCTCCAAGTCGCTGTGTAGTACAGCCCAGTACAGTATTATTATGCACTAATAGCATCAAAGCAGTATTGATTTGTAGTACACCCAAAAGTGTACTTTCTCTATCTATCCCTTCCCTGTCAGTGCTTTTCTGCAGTGATTTGGGCTTGTGGTGAGTTGCTGCTGTAAAGCTGTTTTTCTGTGCAACACACACACTGCTCTATCTTTCTCTGCAATAAAACACTCTCTATGAAATAAAACGCTGGAATGGCTGGCCGCAAGATGGCTGCTGATTATAAAGGGCTGTGACAGGGCTGAATGCTGATAGGCTGCATGCTGCATATGATTCAAGGTCATCTTGCCTACCCGCCTTCCCAGAGTTCCTTGCCCCATGTCCTCACATGTGGATCCACCATTTTAGATGCCCTGGAGCCTGGACCACACCAAGCGGAGTTTAATGAAGTGATTCGTTTCATCAAATCGCGGTTATATTCGGATTCGTTACGAATCAAATTTTTGCTGAAATTTGTAACAAATTCGGATTCGTCAGATTTGATTTGCTCATCCCTAATAAGCACATATAGAGACAAAACATGAAGGGGCTCCTCTGCACTCAAGGATGCAGCTAAAGTGATTATCCAAGACCACAAATAAAAATTGTAGCACCAAATATAAAAAAAAGAGAACAGGGGATAAGTGTTACATCACGTGGAGTCCATCATCTAGGTTCTTCCCAGGAAGGGAGTGTATCGACTCCAGTGCGGAGCAGCGGCCGATATGCCCCCTCCATGTATTGCTATGGGAAAGCTGGAGATATAGGGGTAGATTTATCAAAACCTGTCTAGAGGAAAAGTCTTGAGTTTCCCATAGCAGCCAATCAGATCGCTTCTTTAATTTCTGAAAAGGCCTCTGAGAAATGAAAGAAGCGATCTGATTGGTTGCTATGGGCAATTCAGCAACTTTTCCTCTAGACAGGTTTTGATAAATCTCCCCTATAGTGTTTAGGTATTTTCACCTCTCCCTTAGAGATATATTGGCAGCTGCTTCGTGCAGGGGTTGACACCATACATTCCTGGGGAGAGCCGGGGTGCCGTGCAGGAGATCATGGGGGTCCTTTGAATAGGGGATACGTTTTTACTGAACCACAGGACTCCGTTAATTCGACCACTACTACAGTATTGAAGCTCCATAGATTTCTTGTCTGTCTATGTTTCCATTCTTGGAGTGATGATGTGCTGTACTAGCATGTGAACAATGGAGTAAATTCGTAGGTTCAGTAGTGATGCCAGTAAGTACAGTGAGCATGTGACCACTGAGACCAGTGAGTTCAGAGAGGTGTCATGGGTCAATACAGCATGTAAACATAGACCAATGTTGGATAACCAGTGCAATGGCAATGGGGCAGTGGAGGATTTTACAGGGAAGTATCATGTGTTCTTTATTTTCTGATGTTTCACAGTTACTAATGTTTTTTTCTTCCTTCCGAACAACTCCTCCAAGAATACATTTTGAAATACTAGAGTTTACTATGTTAGTACTTTTTATCTAGTCCAACAATGAGAAAAATGAAGTCTTTAAACTACTCAATTACAGACTAAGAGCTTTAATGATTGCCTGTTCTATGATGTCAGTCATGTTAGATCAAGTGATGTGACTAAGATGAGCTGAGGTCACACAATGAACACAAGCACGGCCTTTGTGAGCTTTCTGCTAAATCATGTTTAATTATATCTGGGCCATCACTTATCATAATGTGCGCCTGCGTTTTATCTTGTAAAATGTAATCACACTAATTAGAACACAGGTCACACACAGAAGGTTACACATCTCTTATTACTTCTTTCATATTGGAGCGTAGGAAATCTAACTGCTGAATTTCTCACATTCTGGGTGGATGCCACATGCCAGTATTAAGTTGCATTTTTGCCTTCTGCAATATGGACTTAAGAATATCATACAGTAGAGAGCACTTTTGGGCCTGAAATATAGCTGGCAAACATTTCAGTGGAAACTCGATTTATTCCAGAGGATTATGGGAGTCGTGGATTGAGCTGGAATGCTGCCAAAAGTACAGCCCTTGACCTAGAAGCAGAATCAAAGCTGAGTATGTGCAGGAAGCAGCAAAACACAGTGGGCCTCATTTATGAAACCTTAAGGAAAAGTGGAGGTGTTATCCTTAGGGCCCAGTCAGAATACAACTAACATTTATTTCTAGTGCAGAAAATAATGGGCAAGACCTTATTTTCGTTCCCTCTGGTTACCATAAAAAGCTCAATAATACAAATCATGTCCTGTCATTTCATACAACACAACAATAAACTATATAAACTGCAGTATATTTCTATTACTACTACATTTTATTATAGACATTTGTAATATGGTGCCAAACGCCTGAAATACTTATGGAGTATTTACAGATATAGGCCTCCCATTTCTTGTTGCAAGCAACTATCACAGCTTCAGCATAGAAATGCATTCAGTTAGCTTCTAAGCTCCCCCTAGTGGTGACTACAAGAAGGCATAATTGTATCATTTGAAGGGAGTCCATTTTAAGGTGTATGCTGTCCTTTCTGGGGGCAGCATAAAATAGCAACAGCGACCATGATTCCAACATTGTATAACTTCTCTTTATACTGCCAGTAATGTGTATAAAATTATTGTTTATTTGCTGTAAAGTTAGCCTAGTGCACTATTCTTTTTTAGAGAGGTATGCACATACTGTAGTCTGTAATATTTATGGACTGCCACTCTTCACATTTGATTGACAGCATTCTGCCCTATACATTACATAGGTAGAAAAATGTTAATCTGTGGCAGTTAGTCAGCGGGAACGAAAACATTTGAATATTATAGATTTTACTAAAACTACTGCAAGAAGAAAGGCAGGTAAAACTGCACCGCAATCAAGTCTTTCATATTAGAGCAAAAGCCTGGTGGTATATTAACTTTAATTCTATGTCAATGAAGGGGATTTGGAGCTGTGTATCAGAAAGATGAGCACTAACCCTTACAGAGATAAGAAATATGAATCGATACAGAATTTTACTTGTCAGAGTACAACAGTCGAAAATACCTCATAGTTCGTTTTACTAAATATATTCCTAAAAGTGCTCTTGACCTAAAATTTCACCAGATGTTGGTAACAACCCAAGTAATCCATACATAAAAAACAAATAAGCTTAGAAATTAAGTTTTGTGCAATAATATGAAATTACATAGGGAAAAGTATTAAACACACGAAGAAAGAGCAGTGCAAAAAGGCATAAAAATCCAAGACAACAGCAATTATTGATAAAAAATGTATCCAGACCCTTGTCAGTGCAAATGCATATCAGCTGGTTCAATCCCAACTGATGGCCTACAAAAAGGTCTTATTGCCATGGTGTCACAAAAGACACGTCACATGATGGGTAAAAGCAAAGAGCTGTCTCAAGACCTTCACAACCTAATTGTTGCAAAACATATCAATGGTGTTGGTTACAGGTGCATTTCTAAGCTTCTGAATGTTCCAGTGAGCATTGTTGGGGCCATAATACCGAAGTGGAAAGACAATCATTTCACTACAAATAGACTACAATGTCAGGCTGCTGCTTCCAAGGCCGGCAGGATATTGTCATGTATAAAAAGAGGTATGGACTCAAGGGACAGGGACATAATACTCCCCCTTTATAAAGCATTGGTACGGCCTCACCTGGAATTTGCTGTTCAGTTTTGGGCACCAGTCCATAAAAGGGACACTGTGGAGCTGGAAAGGGTGCAGAGACGAGCGACTAAACTAATATGGGGCATGGAACATCTAAGCTATGAGGAGCGATTAAAGGAGTTACAATTGTTTAGTCTTGAGAAGAGACGTTTAAGGGGGGATATGATAAATGTATATGAGTATATTAATGGCCCATACAAAAAATATGGAGAAAAACTGTTCCAGGTTAACCCCCCCCCAAAGGACGAGGGGGCACTCCCTCCGTCTGGAGAAGAAAAAGTTTAGTCTCAAGGGGCGACACGCCTTCTTTACCATGAGAACTGTGAACTTATGTGTCTAAGCGCCGGAGTACCACTTTAAGGGCCACAATCGCCGTCATCCTGCCTGATTGACACCCCCAACATGTGTGTGGTGGTCTGATCGGTTTGTTTGTCCTAACAAGGTCTTCTCACCTGCTTCGAGTGGGTCCGTTTCTGATCTGCTGTTAGAGCCTGCAAAGCCGCTGTAAAAACAAAACAAAATGGATGAATATTGACATTAAACATTTTATACATTTCTCCTGCTTCCCATACTGAATTTCTAGTTTGGTGGAATGCATAAGAAGAAATCACAGTTGGTATTTTTCCAAATTTTTTTTTTTACTAGATAGTAATATGAATGACAATTTAACTCCTTCACGACACAGGACGTAAATATATGTCCTGGTACGGTGGTACTTAACACACCATGACGTACATTTACATCCTATACATGACCGTGAGCATCGGAGCGATGCTCAGGTCATGCGTGGCAGGTCACGGCTGCTGAAAGCAGCCAGGGACCCGCTGTTAATGGCCAACATCCGCGATTGCGCGGATGTTCGCCATTAACCCCTCAGATGCCGTGATCAATACAGATCGCGGCATCTGCAGCGGTCACTAAATGGATGATCGTATCGCCTGCAGTTCTGCTGCGGAGATCCGATCACCCAGAACGGCAGACAGAGGTCCCCTCACCTGCCTCCGCTGCCTTCCACGGGTCTTTTGCACTGGTCTGAGATCGGGCAGACCAGAGCAGAAGATGACCGATAACGCTGATCAGTGCTATGCCCTATGCATAGCACTGAACAGTATTAGCAATCGAATGATTGCTATAAATAATCCCCTATGGGGACTATTAAAGTAGAAGATTAAAAGTAGAAAAAGTAAAAAAAAAAAAAAAAATCCCCTCCCCCAACAACATTTTTTAATTGTCCCAATTTCCCCATTTCACCCCCCCCCCCAAAAAAAATTAATAAACATTTTTGGTATTGCTGCATGCGTAAATATCTGAATGATTAAAATATAATGTTAATGATACAGTATGGTGAACGGCGTGAATGTAAAATAAAAATTAAAATCCAAAATGCAGCTTTTTTTTTTTTAGAACATTTTATTCCCCCCAAAAATTGATAAAAAATTTATTAAAAGTTTTATATATGCAAATATGGTATCAATAAAAAGTACAGATCACAATGCAAAAAATGAGTCCCACACAGCCGCTTATTCGGAAAAGTGAAAAAGTTATAGGTTTTCAAAATAGAGGGATTTTAAACATACTAATTTGGCTAAAAATTTTGCGATTTTTTTAAGCACAACAGTAATAGAAAAGTACATAATCATGGGTATCATTTTAATCGTTTTGACCCAAAGAATAAAGAACACATCTTATTTTTACCATAAATTGTACGGCGTGAAAATGAAACCTTCCAAAATTTGCAAAATTGCTGTTTTCTTTTTAATTTCCCCATACAAATAGTATTTTTTTGGTTGCGCCATACATTTTATGGTAAATTGAGTGATGGCATTACAACGGACAACTAGTCATGCAAAAAACAAGCCCTCTAACTAGTCTGTGGATGACAATATAAAAGAGTTATAATTTTTTGAAGGTGAGGAGGAAAAAACGAAAAAGTAAAACTAAAATAGTTTGAGTCCTTAAATGGGCACTGTCAGATACAAAAACTTTTGATATGTTTTAAAGCATGTAAAACCAATAGGTTTTGCAATTGCTTTCATTAGAACATTTTCTGTATTTCATATTGAAAAAGCCAGTCAAACAAACGACCCCCCTGCCTGCTTGGACACATACTAGTCCTGCTGTGTCCATGCATCATCACCTATGTCATGGACACACTTCCTTAATTGACAGCTGTGAGTGCAGGGCTCATAGCTGGAGGAAAAATCCTCCCACTGTCAGCTTGTGTCCTGCTACTGTCAGTGAGGACAAGCTGGGAGTTGTAGTTTTGCTAATGCTAGGGGAGATGGAAGCAGACAGCATACTGAGGGAGGGGGCGGAGACCTGCACAGTGAGACCATGCCCCCTCCCTAGGAGAGGAAGTCAGACTAGTGAGCTAAATTAAAAGTGTAATAAAAAATAAATAAAGGTACTAGACACATAAAAATTAGATGTACATGGTCAGGATTAGGTACTGAGTGATATATTTAAAAAAAAAATTTGTTGGATCTGATGGGTACACTTTAAGGGGTTAAGATAATAAAAATAAAATAATACCCACCTAACAATACTTACTATTACATAATTGCCTCTAAAAGTACAAATGTTTCAACTGAACATGACTATTTTCTAGCTGCATAGAGACCTAAATAGAAACAAGCATTTTGCAGCAATAAAGCTACAGTAATATAGTGTTGTATCTTGTAGGAGACATAGACAATCCATTTATACAGGCTGTGCATTTGCTGGAACTCGTAAATCACATATAATTAACAGAGGTGTATGGTGGTATACAGCACATGCATGTTCTTTACTCTGCCCTTATGGGAAAAATTGTAAAGTAAGTAGAATGGCTTATTTTATCATAGAAGTAAATAGGAAAATTACATATATCATGAGTAAGATATTTTAAATTATGAAGAACCTCAGAAGAGTACACAGTGGATTAAAAAGAAGCTAAAAATAAACAAAAGGAAGACCACTGTGATTGTATTCTAGTGAATAATGTAGCATAAAGTGCTCACTAAAGCTTTGCTCTAAAAAACTAACTCTAAGGGTATATAAACCTGTTGCAAATTTGTTGCCTCAATTTGTACGACTAAAAAACTGTTTCATGCATATGAATGGGGTTGCTTTGGTGGCTAGCACATGGATTTCTGCAAGCCCCATTCAGAGGAAAGGGACAGTAAGGGTCTATTAACACGGAAGGAATTTGCGCAAGAATTCCGCTTCCGCTTCCTTGGGTGGTTTCTGGCTCGTGTGGATTTTGTGTGGAATTGGTGCAGAATTCGTGCATTAGAAGTCTATTGGGTTTTCATATGAGGAGGAATTCCGCCCGTGTGAATAGACCCTAAGGCTGGGTTCACACTGTGGAATTTCTGTGCAGAATTTCTGCCGGAGATCAAGCCAGCGGCACTGGGACCGCGTGGACTGCATTGCCGTTCCCATAGATGTCAATGCATTTCTGAGCAGATCTCCCAAAAGATCCACCCAGAAATGCATTGCCATCTATGGGGACGGCAATGCAGTCCGTGCGGTCTTAGTGCCACCAGCTAAATCTCCAGCAGAAATTCTGTCCAGCGATTCCGTGGTGTGAAACTAGGCCTGGGGTTTATTCACACAGCGGAATTTCTGCTTGCGGAATTATGCTTGCAGAATTCCACCTCAGATTAAGGCTGGGTTCACACTGCAGAATTTCTGGGCAGAATTTCTGCCGGAGATCGAGCCGGCGGTGCTAGGACCAAGCAGACTGCATTGCTGCCCCCATAGACTGCAATGGATTTCTGGGTGGATCTTTTTGGGAGATCTGCTCAGAAATGCATTGCCATCTATGGGGACGGCAATGTAGTCCGCGTGGTCCTAGTGCCGCCGGCTTGATCTCCGGCAGAAATTCTGCCCAGAAATTCCACAGTGTGAACCTAGCCTAAAGCCCATAGACTTCTATGAGATTCCGCACTTTCGTTCAACCTTCTGAAATTCCGCTTGTAGAATTCCGCTAGCGAAATTCTGCAAGCGGAATTTCAGAAGGTTGAATGGGAGTGTGTGTTAATAATAGGAAAAATATAATAACCACACCTCAAGGGGAACCATTATAAATGGTGCATAATGTTTAAAAAAATGTATTAATTAAAAGGACCGTGTTTCAATTTCATATAATATTTATTGCACATAAAAAAATATACATAAATTAAAAACAAGCACTATACTTCCGGTTCCAGCGCCATGGTGTAAGGTTGCACGGCACACCAGCTCCCGGCCCTCCACCGCATATTGAACCCTGCTTACCCGCAATTATTCCTCAGTGACCAGCTATTCACCCTACAAGTGGTGGGACACTGCATGGAACGTTACCTCATCCCTATGAGCTGAAAGAAAGGGTAAAAGGATCATGGGCGCACACCTCGTGGCAGGAACGGCCACTCCAGCATGGCGTCTTCTCCGGCCTCCAGCAGAGCAGTGTCTCCGGAGTTTATCCGGAGAGGGATGTTTTGATTGTTATGTTTTATGTAAGTACAGCTCAGTTCTATTATGTCTGTTCCTTTGCTAGGACATGCGGATAGTGTCATGGAATGTCAAGGGGTTGAGGTCCCTGCACAAGCGGTTTTAAGGCACCTTAAGCGTCTGTCCCTGGATATTGCTCTCCTACAGGAAACCCATCTGGTAGAGGAGAGGAAGATTTTGGCCGAATGTGCAAGTGGTGGGTGGGAAGGGTGGAAGGGTCCCTGGTGGTAGATAGGAAGGCTGGGGTACTCATTCTATTCCACAAGCCTCTCACCTATGAGTTGCTATTAATCTCTTCAGATAGTGAAGGGAGATTTTGTAGTGTCCATATCAAAACCTCTTCAGATGACTTTGAGATTACTAACATTTATGGTCTGAAAACGGACCAGGGCCCCTTCCTGGATGATTTAGCTGGAAGATTAGCCTCTACCCCAACCCCGAATAAGATTGTAGCTGGGGATTTGAATAAGGTTATTCTCCCATCAGAGGATCACAGGAGTAATAGTCTGACCCAGCCCCTCTTACGATGGCATGATGCGCTACTGGGACAATGGCCAACGGGACTGGGCTTGACTGATGCTTGGAGAATGGTACATCCTAAGGTGGGGATTGTATAGCCATTATTCACATGCCCATGATTCATGGTCACGTCTAGACTATTGCTTCCTGCCTGACTCCCTAATCCCCAGGTTTGACCTTGTCTCCTTTAAGATTTGGTGATATCTGATCCTTCCCCCCCTGTAACTTCATCCTATGAATTCTGTTCCTCATGGCACAGCTTTTTTCTGGAGATTTTCCTCTAGACTGGCAAGAGATGAACAGTTCCAGGCCATGCTCAAAGGGTGGTGGTTACAATTTTCCAGGGACAATGCTTGTCATATCAGCATTAGCCAATTGTATTGCGACACTGCAAAGGCGGTCTTACGTGGATACATTATGGCACTTACAAGCTCCCTAAAAAAGAAAATTGCTACTCAACTCAAGCTCCTGGGCTCCTCTTTACAGCAAGCATACACGGCTTTTGTTGCCACACCGAATGAACATGCTAAACTAGCTTGGGTCACGGCTAAGTCATCATATGATACCTGATCGGCCAAACATGACAACTTGAAACAACCTCATTTTGAGGCTTCTCTCTTCCGCTCCGGCAACAAGTCAGGTAGGCTTCTGGCAAGGTTTGGCGGTGTTGGCGGTATTGGATGATGTTCAACTTTACCCTCAGGGCCATTCCACAGCGGCAATTTTGTCCATGGACGCTGAAAAGGCATTTGACAACATCTGATGGGACTGGCTCTGGGAGGTTCTCCAGCGCATGGGATTTGGGGGACCTTTTGTGACTTACTTTAGGGCCCTTAACACGTCCCCGGTAGCCGGCATTCACTGGGTTTCTCTCTGAGCCCTTCCATCCCCAGAAGGGCACACTTCAAGGCTGTCCACTCTCCTCTCTCCTTTTTAATCTAGCCATTGAGCCACTCTCCAGAGCTCTTCTCGAGGCTCAGGACTAGAGATGAGCGAATCGAAGCAGACGTACCTGAATTAGTTATGAATCTAATGAAATATTCGATTCGCAATGAATGCGAATATCGCCGCGATTCTATTGCGCAAATCGCTTAAACTCCATTTTACAGCGTTCCAGACTGTACATGGGGCAGGGGATGCTGGGAAGGCACTCCTGTGATGTCACAGCCCTATATAATCGGCAGCCATTTTGCTGCTGCTCATTTCATGCCATACACTGAAGAGAGATAGGACGGACTGCGTGTCTCTGTGTGTTACACAGACACGCTGAATTGATCATAACGCAGCGTTCCACTTCCAACTGCTAGTCACATCAGCGTTGTGGACAGAGAGCAATGCAGTGCTTTGCTTGTTCTCACTTAGAAGGATTTTTACGCCAGCCATTAACCTCCCAGTCACTTTATTCAGCATTTTATCAGAGAGGGGCAGATAGCTTTTCGTTGCCTCATACATTTTAACAAGGTGCCTCAACTTAATCAACCTTAGCAGAGGAGGCATGAATGATTTTTCAGCGCAATTCTGTGTATTTTTTCCACAAGAAATCACTGTTGTGTACTGTAGCTGTTGTGCAAAAATTGTTTTTTTTCAGCGGACTGTAGTGCATTTTTCTGCAGCATACATGCATACCACACACCTACATCAAAGCAGTCTACTATTTTGTATCTGTAAATCTGTAACAAGTCTAGATACTGGGAAAGTCCAGGCAAAAGTAATCACCTGGTGTTTTATGAAAATACGTTTTCCAAGTGTACTGTAGCCCATTTTTCTGCCCTCATCAGTGCATACCACATATGTACATCTAAGTAGTGTACCATTTTGTACCTGTTAATCTGTCAAGGGCCTACATACTGTGAAAGTCTAAGCAAAAGTAATCACCAGCTGGTGTTTTACGAAAATAAGTTTTCAAAGTGTACTGTAGCGCATTTTTTTTGCTGTCATACGTGCATACCACATACCTACATCTAAGTAGTGCACTTTTTTGTACCTGTTAATCTGTAACAAGCCTACATACAGTGAAATTCCAGGAAAAAGTAATCACCGGCTGTTGTTTTATGAAAATAATTTTTCCTAGTGTACTGTAGCACATTTTATTGCCCTCATACGTGCATACCACATACCTACATCTAAGTAGTGCACTTTTTTGTATCTGTTAATCTGTAACAAGGCTACATACAGTGAAAGGCCAGGGAAAAATAATCACTGGCTGTTTTATGAAAATATGTTTTCCAAGTGTACTGTAGAGCATTTTTTTGCCCCCATACGTGCCGGCTGGTGTTTTACAAAAATGCTGAGTTTTTAGGCTCATTCTAGCGCATTTTTCTATCCTCATAAGTACATACCGCATACGTACATTTAAGTAGTTTACTATTTTGTACCTGTTAATCTGTCAATGGCCTACATACTGTGAAATGTCAGCCAAAAGTAATCACCAGCTGGTGTTTTAAAAAAAATTACATAGTTTTTAGACGCATTGTAGTGCATTTTTCTGCCCTAGTGCATCTAAGTAGTGTACTATTTTTTTTTACCTGTTAATCTGTCAAGGGCCTACATACTGTGAAAGTCAAGGCAAAAGTACTCATCTGCTGGTGTTGTACTCAGATACTTTTTTAAGTGTACTATAGAGCATTTTTCTGCCCTCATCAGTGCATTCTACATACCTACATCTAAGTAGCGTACTATTTTGTACCTGTTCATTTGTCAACGGCCTACATACTGTCAAAGGACAGCCAAAATTAATCACTGGCTGGTGTTTTACAAAAATACAGAGCTTTTAGGCTCATTGTAGCGCATTTTTCTGCCCTCATAAGTGCATACCTCATTCGTACATCAAAGTAGTGTACTATTTTGTACCTGTTAATCTGTCAAGGGCCCACATACTGTGAAAGTCCAGGCAAAAGTACTCATCGGCTGGTGTTGTACTCAGATACTTTTTTAAGTGTACTGTAGCGCATTTTTCTGCCCTCATAAGTGCATACCAGATACCTACATCTAAGTAGTGTACTATTTTGTTCCTGTTAATCTGTCGAGGGCCTAGGTACTGTGAAAGGACAGCCAAAAGTAATCACCTGCTGCTGTTCTAGACAAATACTGTTTTAAGCGTAGTGAAGCATATTGTACTCATATACGCACTAAATATGTCAGGCAGATAAGTGCCAGGACATGCACAGAGGAGTGCCAGAGGCCTAAATCCTTCAGGCAGAGGTCGCTGCAGACTAGGGGTGAGTGGCAGCAGGAGTCGCAGCTAGAGGCCTGAGCTCCCGTTATCAGCTAGCGGTTGTCTCTCGACCAGCAACCCTTCTGCCATCATCGATTGGTTAACACGGTCATCCACTTCCTCACAAGTGACATCTGACACCCCCATTCAACAGTAGGTGGGTTCCTCAGACACAACCCTCAGTTGATATGGCCTGGGAGCAGTTCCTGTCCTCCCACTGCCTCTGTCCTATGCTGTTCCCTCTCCTACAGAAGTATCTTATGCTGTGGGTTCAGCTCCACTATTCACTCAGGACGATCTAATAGAGGACAGTCAGCAGCTATTGCCCAGCCAAGGAGTGGAGGAGACATCCACCGCTTCCTCCTTTATACGGGCAACTATTGATGAGGATAGTGACGTGGGTGGCAGTGTTGCCAGGGTTCAGGGTCCTGAAGCAGACACTGTTGAGGAACCTGAGGAAGACATCAGTAACGTGCAGACACTTGTTGAGGATGATGATGACGAAGCTGATCGCAATGGGGAGCCGGGTGCAGAAGGGGCTTCAGCATCATTAGGAGAAGAGAGTTGCAGGTTACTCGTGAGGCAGCAGCTGAGCCAGCAAGGCGGTAGCATAGCTGGCAGTCAACGTGGTGGCAGAAGTGAAAACTCTGGAACCAAACGTGCCCGGGGGAGACCACCTGCTTCGCGGCAGCCTACCTTCCCGGGAGGTAGTGGAAAAGGATTTCCTGGAGACGGCAGCAGTAGCAGTCAATTAGTGCGGACTGTTTTTGGGAAAATCAGCTACTCTGCGGTGTGGCAGTTTTTCATCAAGCATCCGGAGGAGGTTCACGTAGCCACATGCAAGATATGTCGGCAGAAGGTGAAGCGTGGCCAGGGTCCCAATGTTGGCACCACGGCTCTGCGTCAACACATGCTTCGCCACCATAAAGCGGCCTTGGAGAACCGTGGCTCTGATGTAGTGGTCCAGCCTTCTGCATCACCCAGTGGCACGCCGCTCCGTTTCAGCCAACCAAGGCTCCACCACCTCAACCGAAGGGAGCTGTGTGTCATACCCTCCTGCTGTAGCTTCAGTATGCTCCTGCTTATCCCACTTTTACTCAGCCATTCCACCAACAATCCATCGGCAAAGCTATGTCCAAGAGACAACGGTATGCGCCTACTCATCCAACAGCACAGAAGCTGATTGTGCTCCTGTCTAAGTTGCTGGTGCTGCAGTCCCTCCCTTTTCAAGTGGTGGACTCTGCACCTTTCAGAGAACTGATGGCTTGGGCCGAGCCGAGGTGGAGAGTGTCAAGCCATCATTTCTTTGCGAAAAAGGCAGTACCAGCCCTGCACAATTTTGTGGAAGGGAAGGTGGACCAGTCCTTGAGCCTGTCGGTGTGTACCAAAGTGCACGGCAGCGGCGACGTCTGGAGCTGTAACTATGGTCAGGGACAATACATGTCCTTTATGGCTCACTGGGTGAATGTGCTTCCTGCACAGCCACAACACCAACTTGGACATGTCACGCTGCTTCCTCCTCCATGCTCTCAGCCTGTTGGTCCTGTGACAGTGTTTGACTCCGCCTACTCATCCTCCACCGTGTTCTCGGCCTCCACTGCCCAGACAAGTCTCAGTGGCCCTTCAGCATACCATGTGTGCAGGGCACGGCAGTGTCATACTGTTCTTCACATGGTTTGCCTTGGCGAAAAGAGTCACACAGGGGAGGAACTGCTAAAAGTCATTTGTAAAGAAATCGTAGCATGGCTTACTCCACGAAATCTAGAAATAGGAACCATGGTGACCGACAACGGGAAGAACATCTTGGCCGTTCTGCCACAAGGAAGGGTGAAACATGCGCCCTGCATAGCAAACGTGTTAAATCTGGTTGTCAAGCAGTTCCTGAAGTGTTCCTTCCATTTGAAAGACATCCCAAGAATCGGAAGGAAACTTTGCATGCACTTCAGCCACTCGTACACCGTAAAGCACACCCTCTTTCAGCTGCAGCGTCAGAATGGTATCCCCCAACATAGTCTGATTTGTAACGTTGCCACACGTTGGAATTCTACCCTCCATATGTTGGACCGACTGTATGAACAGAGAAAAGCCATCACCGATTTCTTGATGATACAAGCGGATAAGGGTACTCTCGTGTGTAACTTCAATGTGAACCAGTGGCAGCTCATATGTGACACCTGACATTTGCTTAGGCCATTTGAGGAAGCCACATTAACCCATTAATGACCAAGCCCATTTTCACCTTAAGGACCAGGCCAATTTTATTTTTGCATTTTCGTTTTTTTCCTCCTCGCCTTCTAAAATCCATAACTCATTTATTTTTCCATCTACAGACCCATATAGTGGCTTGTTTTTTGCATGACCAATTGTACTTTGTAATGAAACCTCTCATTTTACCATAAAATGTACGGCAAACCCCAAAAAAAAATTTAGGGAGGAAATTTTAAGGAAAACCAAAAATTTGCACATTTTGAAGGGTTTTGTTTTCACACTGTACACTTTACGGTAAAAATGACAAGTGTTCTTAATTCTTTGGGTCAATACGATTCAAATGATACCCACAGCTAGATACTTTTATATTTTTGTACCGCTTAAAAAAAATCTAAAACTTTTTGTACAAAATCAGTAATCTAAAATCGCCCATTTTGACCACGTATAACTTTTTCTTTTTTCCGTATATAGGGCAGTATGAGGGCTCATTTTTTGCGCCGTCATCTGTACTTTTTTTAGATACCACATTTGCATATATAAAACTTTTATATAATTTTTTATTATAATTTTCTTTAATAAAATGTTACAAAAAAGCAGCATTTTTGGACTTTTTAAATTTTTTTTATGTTTACGCCATTCACCGTACGGGATCATTAACATTAAATTTTGATAGTTCGGACATTTGCGCACGCGGCGATATCAAATATGTTTATTTAAAAAAATGTTTACGCTTTTTGGGGGTAAAATGGGAAAAACTGACAATTTTCATTTTATTGGGGGACGGGATTTTTCAGGTTTTTTTACTTAAAATTTTAACATTTTTCAACTTTTTTTTTTTACACTTTTGATGTCCCCATAGGGGACTATCTATAGCAATCCTTTGATTGCTAATACTGTGCAGTGCTATGCATAGGACACAGCACTGTTCAGTATTATCGGTGATCTTCTGCTCTGGTCTGCTCGATCGCAGACCAGAGCAGAAGACCCCGGGAGATGGCCGGAGCTAGGTAAGGGGACCTCCGGCTGTCATGCTGGATGATCGGATCCAATCAAAGTGCCGCAATGCCGCAGATGCCGTGATCTGTATTGATCACGGCATCGGAGGGGTTAATGGCGGACATCCGCGGGATCGCGGATGTCGGCCATTATGGGTGGGTCCCCGGCTGCTGCCAGCAGCCGGAACCTGCCTGTATGACGCGAGCGCCCTTCCGATGCTCGCGGTCATACACAGGACGCAACATTCATTATTGAATAACGAATACATCCGAAGTTTTGCCAATAAAGTTTATTGAAATTACAAAAAAAAAAATCAAATTCGTTTCAGCATCTTCCACTTCCACCTGGGCTGAGCTGCATGCAGTACTGTGTTGGTTGTTGTGAGCTGTGATACTGTGATACTGAGTGATAAAAATGTCTGGAGGAGAGCATGAAAGTGTGGCTGGGAGAGAGGAAGGTGAGAGTATGAGAGTGAGTGAGAGTGTCAGTGTGAATGTTGGTGGAAGAGGAGAGAGGTGGAGGAGGCGCCCTTATCAGGGCGACATTAGCAGTGGCACTGGCAGTGGCACCACTTGTAGACAACACAGACTTGGGTGGTCAGTGTCCCCATCACCAAGTTCTGAATGTGGAGGGGAGGAGTCGGCACCTGTTGCCAAAAAAAATCGTGGCCCCAGGTTCACCACTGATGAAAACCTAGCTCTGGTGGCGGCTGTCACCAGAGATAAATCCACACTGTTCACCACCACCGTGGGCAGCGAGGAGAGATTTGCGGCCTGGAAGCGAGTCAGAGACGCTGTGGTCCATGTTGGAGCAAAGGACCGATGAGTCGAATGTATCCGCAAAAGGTGAGTACTATATGTAAATGTTATATATATATATATATATATATATATATATATATATATATATATATATAAATAATATATATGTGTGTGTTTCCCAACCAAGGTGCCTCCAGATGTCCCAGCATGCCCGGAGACAGCCGTTGGCATGCTGGGAGTTGTAGTTTTGCAACAGCTGGATTTATTACATATATATAATTATATTTAAATATTTTATTTCACCTAATGTGAAAAGGGTGATAATTTAGGTAGCATAGCATAATGATCAGTGTTATCTATGCTCTGTTGCTCCATCCAGGATCTCAAGCATGTAGCAGAGGAGTTAAAGGGGTACTCTGGTGAAAACCTTTTTTATTTAAAATCAACTGGTGCAAGGAAATTAAACAGAAACTAAACAGAAAAGTGCCAGGCAGAAAGTACCCACCTACTGAGTGGTGAGCGTGCATCATACCTCAGGAGCCGCAAATGCAGAATTAATGTCCAATTGCAGCAAGGGGTTAAACCTGTCCTTCACTGAGGGTTTAACCCCTTGCTGCAATTGGGCATTCATTCTGGGTACCAGATGCCATGATCATTCAAAACAGATCATGACATCTGCAGCAGTTTGGCAATTTAAATTTCATATATGATCACATGGACTGTGTCCTACTGTCTTTTATGGGTTAAAGGGGTACTCCATAGAGAGAAAACATATAAGTTTGTATAACCATGCCCTGGAGAGTTTAGTTAATCTTTTTCCTTACTGCCTTTCACTAGAGTACCCCTTTAATGTAAGAGTAGTCTATGGGGAATTTATATATTATTACACTGTGTGGCACTTGTAATGATGCCTATTCTACTAAATAAGTAATTAATCACAGATGGAAAAATTAAAACCACACAGAGGTACAGACAGTATAATTAGGTGCATTATTGAAAATAATGGAATACCAGTCATTTTGGTAACACTGGCTATATCTTTTTATGAATTTAGGAATATGGTTATGTGCAATTGTGTATATAAGTAAAATCAAAAAGTTGTAACATTTGTCAACAAAACTTTTTATTTATTTTAAATGTATGATAAACTCTTTAATAAACTATAGATCATGCAGGTATTATGACTGTAAAGCAACCGTCCTGCGTTAAATAAAAAAAAAACAAGGAATTCAGGAAGTGGGAGCAGGAGTTCCGGAACCATCTCCTGCCAGAGGGTCGGAGTGAGACAGGCCTTGGTGGTCCTCATATGTCGCCTGAGTCCGAGAGTGCTGGTGGTGAGTAAAAAAAAAAAAATTAGTATTATCAATAATTACTTGTTCAAAAAATATAAAACAATCATACTAATCCCAAACATACACCCACCCACATTATATATGTATATATATATATATATATATATATATATATATATATATATAACTGATCGATACAACCGTATCTTGTGCTAGGTTAGGTCTCCCAATATGTCAGCAACAATAATTCGTTTTAGGGAACCTTAAAATATACATTTTATTTCTTCTCATTAAAATGTGAAAAACAACACTCTGGGTACTAGTAGTGATAGGTCACCATAAACTACCTTCTACTTACCTGTACATGTCCCTATAATTATGTGGGAAAAACCTTCAGGACTTTTAGGCGAAGGCTACAGGAGCATATAGGGGACATGGTGCATATGAGAAACACACCTGTGGCAAATCATTTTGCAGCCCATCATGAAAGCGATGTCAAAGGTCTAAGTGCCCAGGTTATAGAAGTCGTACCCCCACCGACAAGAGGTGGGGACTGGGACA
Source organism: Hyla sarda (assembly GCF_029499605.1). NCBI lineage: Eukaryota > Metazoa > Chordata > Amphibia > Anura > Hylidae > Hyla > Hyla sarda. Next base: position 226,471,917 of record NC_079193.1, on the reverse strand, counting down.
AGAAACTCCTCCAGAGAGAAGCCTTCTGGACGTATACATTGGCCGCAGTAAAACCAGAGGGCTTAAACGACTTCATATCGTATGCGTGTTTCATAGAGTAGTGGAAGTTACTAATGGGAGCACTTCCAATATCATCAAAAATCACATATGTACCGGTCACCGTAGTAAACCTAAATTACCAACTGTATAACAATGCTGAAGTTACAATAAAACTAATAAAGGACAATAATAAGAAAGAACGTTCAAATATCTCCAGCAAAAAAGGAGTTAACTTATGTGAGAATTATCGTGGAACGCAAACACCGCTATTAATCCACAGATATATCCGGAACTCAGAATGAGGGCTGAGAAGCACACCTGAGTTGAAAGGATACTCCCTGCCATACCTGAAGAGTTCAGTCTCGGTAATAGGTAAAGCCGTGGATGGCTGTATACACCGTGATTGATTGGTCAGAGTGGAGGCGGAGTGAAGGAGGAGTCTAAGAATATAAAAACTCGGTGGGAAGGCAAAAGCAGTACGGCCGTCATCAGTGCCGCACAGATGAAATGGAGCTGCACGAGCTGCACAAATTAATGGATGCATAAAGAAGGTGGAAGCCGAAAACAAGGTCTCTGAGAAATCGTTTAGAGGAAACGCGTAGGACCGGCAGCCCTGAGCATACCACTAGCTCCAGTGCACACAAAAGACGCACCTTGCTCCAGCGCACACAAAAAAGCGCACCTTACTACCGGAAGAAGAGAAAGATAAGTGGCAATGTGCAAAAACCTGTGGTGTTACATATATTGACTGTGGATACATTGTGCAACATTCTACCATCTATATATGCACTAGTTATATGGATACAGTCTGCAACATACTGTGTGTTATGTGACACTTAGAGATATCAATTTTGCACAAGAGACACCGGCACGGGACACTTTAATTGCCAAATTGCACAAAAAGACTGTTTATTGTGAGCTCTGAGGAACAAAAAAGAACCACAATATTACCGCACAGTCTGAACATTGCCCGGTATTGTGCAATGAAATACTGCACATGAAGGAATAGTTGCAATTCTCTTATGCACTTTATGACGGTGGCGATTTAGAAGGTAGCTTATGGTGACCTATCACTACTAGTACCCAGAGTGTTGTTTTTCACATTTTAATGAGAAGAAATAAAATGTATATTTTAAGGTTCCCTGAAACAAATTATTGTTGCTTATATATTTATATATATATATATATATATATATATATATATATATATATATATATTTATATGTGTATATATATATATATATATATATATATGTGTATATATCGGTGTGTGTATATACATACAGTGACCCCCCGACTTATGATGGCCCCGACATATGATCATTTCAACATATGATGGCCTCTCAGAGCCCATCGTATGTTGAAGGCAGCATCAACATATGATGCTGCTGTATGTCGGGGCCATCATACAAACAGCTATCTGACAGCGCTGACAACTTCAACAACTGACAGATAGTTGTTTAATGTGCCCCGTGTGCCCTGTTCTGCCTCCTGTTACTCACATGCTGTCCTGCTAACTCATACAGGCTTCCACTGTGAGATCCATGGAAGCCCCGCCCCCAGTGCAGCCATAGCCAATAGCCTGCAGCATCTTGCTGCAAGCATCCAAAGAGCTGCTGGCTGCCCTCCCCTTCCTTTCCTATAGAGCAGTAGTCGGAAGGATCGTAATGGAGGACATTCTGTCCCCCCTGAAGGTATTTAAAGAACTGTACTGTACTGTATGCGATGTCACACATCACATACAATACATATACACACTATACACCCCATACATCAATGTTTCCCTATCAGTGTGCCTCCAGCTGTTGCAAAACTATAACTCCCAGCATGCCCAGACAGTCAATGGCTGTACATGCATGCTGGGAGTTGTAGTTGTGCAACAGCTGGAGGCACCCTGGTTTGTTAAACACTCCCCATACACTCCACATACAATGGTCATCCCAGAACCAATTAGCAGTTTCCCATAGAGATATGTATTCAACATACAATGGTTCCGAGGCCCCAGAACCAATTACCATTTTTACATAGACATATGTACTCGACATATGATGGTTTCAACATATGATGGTTCTCCTGGAACCAATTAATATCATATGTTGAGGGATCACTGTATATATGTCTATATATATATATATATATATATATAAATATTCATATATATATCTATATATACATACATATACATATATATATATATATATATATATATATATATATATACTCTAAATATATATATATATATATATATATATATATATATTTGTGTGTGTGTGACACACATGCATACATAAATAGATATCAAACAATCAAGAGAATGCAGCACCTCCAGACCCACAACACTCCAAAATGCTGAAATAGTGATGAGTTTATTTCCTCCGAGGTTAATAATACAATATTTCAATATCTTCTTCTTTACCTATGAGGAAATAAACTCATCACTTTTTCACCATATTGTAGTTTATTTATTTAAGCTTTAACAACTCATGATGGCAGCTGATCAAAGTAATGAGACACAATGTAATGTAAACTTTCTTACTGCTTCAGTCAAAACATTACTAATTAATTATTATTATATATTTTTTTTCAGATCAACCAGGTCCATCTGCAGGGAGGATGGTCCGCCATCAAAACTTGCCCCAATCACCTGTCCTGTCCTCAGCACCGGCTGAGATAGATGAGGAGGAGGAGGTGTCCCCAGGTGAACAACACCAACCACTCTCCCCAACCCTAGCTCCTGGCTCTGTCCCAAGGGATACATACCTGCAGCTTGTTAAAGAAATCCAAAGGCTGGCCAAGGAGAACAGGAACATGTCGCACGAATTGCGCCGGATGAATCGCACCATGCTTGAACTCCACCGGTCGCAAAAACAAGAGTTCCAAGCCCTGTTGGCCAAACAAATGGGAGAATTTCAGGCCATGTTGTCCCACCATAGCCAACAGATGCAGGCGATGCATGATTTGAGGGTGGACGTTATGTCTGCTATTGCCAGCTCTCAGAGGTTGCCTGACCCCATAAGCAGCAGCAATACCCCCCAAAAAAAACTGAAATATACGGGACTAAATTAGTTCGCCTTGTTGATATGTTTCAGTTGTTGTTCTGTTTAAGATATGTTATTATTACTACAGCAGCATTGAAGGCCTTGGCCATTCAAGAAAAAAAAAGATTTTTTCTTTATCCTGTGTGGTGTCTAAATTATTACTCACATTACATTATTTTTATTTCCACTTTTTTTTTTTTTGTGTTGTCCACATCTTGGGGGAGATTTATCAAAAACTGTCCAGAGGAGACGTTGCCCAGTTGCCCATAGCAACCAATCAGATTGCTTCTTTCATTTTTTAACAAGGCCTGTGCTAAATGAAAGAAGCGATCTGACTGGTTGCTATGGGCAACTGGGCAATTTTTCCTCTGGGCAGGTTTTGATAAATCTGCCCCCTTGTCCACAGTGCTCTCTGCTGACACCTTTGTCCGTATTAGGAACTGTTCAGAGCAGCAGGAACTTTGCTATGAGGATTTTATTCTAATCTGGACAGTTCCTGACATGGACAGATGTGTCAGCAAAGAGAGCCCTGTGGTCAGACTGGAGAGAAATAAAATAAAAATAAAAATACACTGACTTATATTTTCTATTGGCACGTACATTATTCTGCGCAGATTTGTTGTACTGCATATTATGCTGCAGATTTCAATATCTGCAAAAAATAATGTACGTGTGAATAGACCATTATGCCTCTGGAATATTTGCTCCATTCATTTACTAGGGGTCCCTCTAGTGGCAGAGGCACTGTAAAGCACAACTGTTATAAAGAAAATTGATGGAATTTTAAGTTACTCACCAGTGATTTGCTGAAAGAAACTCCTTTTTTTCACCCACTTCAAGGTCCAGCAATAGGATTCCTAAATCTTGAAAGAAAGATGGAAAGGTAGAAATTAAACTAAAATTAATAATGGGATATTAGGAGGGAAGGGGATGATTGACAGACCACTCACCTGTTTGAAGGGGCTGTTAAGCTTGTCACTTGCTTCACTTTTAAACAACTGGTATTATCGGGAAAACATTCCAACTTGTTAACGAAACTTGAACTCAACGGTAACTGCAGTGTTCAACTTTAACTGAAGAGGTAACTTTAACTTTTTAACTTGTTTCAAAGTTTAGGGCTGGGTACCCTAACTTTGGCAAATTGACTTTTAAAAAAGTCATCTGCTCCATGAGCTGAGGGGCCAGTTGAGAACGCTGTGGGCATAGAATGTTCCCGGTGACAGAAAATACCCGCTCACTTTGCACAGAGGTTGGGGGGCAGGATAGGAGCTCCTGGGCCACCATGCTTAGAGCAGGCCAAATAGCCCTCCTTTCGTCCCAATATTTCATGGCATCGACAGTGGGTAATATATGTGGTTCAGACACATAATTTTTGACCATGTCTGCCACCTTGTCTCTTGGTATCCGAGAGGGTTGTCTGGTTTGTCCAACCATGCTTTGCAATGTCTCTGCCCAAAAGTCTGCAGCTCTTGAGGAGAGTGCAGCAGTGTTGCTGATGGTTGCTGAGATTTGCAGGCTCATCTTCCTCTGCTTCTTCCTCCTCATCATCCCTCTCTTGTCCCACATCCAATAGTGTCTGTCTGTCACACACCTTGGTGATTAATTTGTCCCTCCAGCTTGTTTGGGCATTTGCTTGGAGAGCCATTTTGCCCTTAATCCGGGGGTCACACATGGTGGCTAGCATTAGCTCAGGGCAAGTGTCTGTCAGCTCTTTAATCCTACGCTTTAGTTGGACCTGGAGTCTCCTTACCAGTGTGGCAACATCACCAACTATATAGCCTCCAGTCAACTTCTCTCTGTTATTCAGGAAGGCATCCATTTTGTTTAACAGATGCGTAAAGAGAGGGATGACTTGCGCCAAACTTGCCTTCTCCTGGCTTAAGTTTTTCGTGACCGCACAAAAGGGGCTAAGTACATCCACCACCTGAGCAACTAAGGTCCACTCCTCCCTGTCAAATGCTCTGGTGATGCCAATATAATTTTCATGGGACATTGCATGTATGGGTTTCTGCTGCTCTAGGATTCTTTCCAGCATTTATAGTGTGGAATTCCACCGGGTGCTAACATCCTGTTTCCATCTGTGTTGAGGAACACCTGCCTTACTCTGCTCCCATCTGAGTAAGTGGCTGTCTTTAACACTCCGGTGAAAATGCTCTGCATGAATCCAGAACTCCTGTGAGCTTTGTGTTGCTCTCTGAGGTGTCTTCCAAACCGGCCTTCACCACAAGATGGAGGACATGTGCAGAGCATCGCACACCCACAAAGTTGCCATCACGCAATGCCTTTATCATGTTGGCTGCACCGTCAGTCACCACGAAACCCATCTTCGGATGTGCAACTCCGTGTTCCCCAAGCCATTCTTCCACCATTTTTTTAAGTGCTCTGGTAATGTTTTGAGAGCTGTGCTGCTCATCCAATACCTCCGCATGGAGGAGGAATGAGCGGTGGCCCTGATTTGTATTCTCAACACCAGCCCCTGTGCTTCTTGGACCTGATTTGGTTTGGGCAAGTTCAGTGACAATGGGCTGCCACCAGTGTGCGGTCAATGATAGGCAAGCATGCTGGCCACTGGGAGCACTCCACAGGTCAGTGGTTAGATGTACAGACTGTCCAGCAGTGTTGCCCAGCTCCTCTTTTAGCAGATCCACACATGATTTATACAAAGCAGGTACTATACTTCTGCTGAATGTGGTACGTAATGGCACAATATATTGGGGTGCAAGTGCCTTTAGAAGGCGTTTAAAAGGTTCCCCTTCCACCATGTTAAATGGAGCCCCCCCCAACGGCTATGAGCTCACCTATAAGGCAGGTAATCTTGCGGGACTGTTGGCGGGAAATCCCCCTGGGATGAAAACCAGTAAACTGTTCTATTGTGGACTGGTTTCCTTTACTGGGATGAACAACAGCTTCAGCCCCTTGCCCCTTTTCCAGGTTATCTGAGGCTGAACTGATAGTAGCACTGGAACTAGCACTACTACTTCCCTTTTTTTTACTTGGTGGAGCTGCCAAACCACTTTCTTCTCTCATCAACACTGCCTGGTGGTGTGTCCTCAGATGGTTATTCATGCATTGGTGAGATGCCCCAAGACTTTGCCACGACTTACTTCCTTGCCACATAGCTTACATTTGGCCAAGCGACCATCCCCAACTGTTATAAAATGCTCCCATACCTTAGATTTGCGGTTACCACTGACACTGGGTTGTGCTGATGGGGAAGGTTTTCTGGAAGGGGAGTGCTCTTGGAAGCAGTAGCTAAAGTCCTTGTACTGGTGACAGTGGCAGTCTTTGCATGGGAGGGTGTATCCACAACTATGGAGCCAGAGGAGGATGGTGGTGATGAAGATTCTTGATAGTCATCATCAATGTCATGTACAAATAGTAGATGCGAAAAAGGTTTATCTGGTGCAATACTGGACCATGGTACCTCCTCTTCTACAATGCCAATGTTCACATCTGCAAGGGCTGGACTGACATGCATGATGTTGTCTATTTCTGTGTCAGAGCCTTCTTGATGGACATTTAGGGCCACCTCATCATCAGTAATGGCTGTCTCATTTTCTGCTAGAGTCTCCGTCTACACATTGCAGATGTCTCTGTTTGGTTGCCTAGAAGTATGGCCACTGGAATACTTGGCAGCAGGCCTTGCTGATTTCATCTTGTAAAAAATGGCAGCTGTTACCATCTTGGTATCATCTTGTCCTCTAGCTGTCTCTGTGTCACTTGGGAAGTCTTCCTCGGGGAAGCTGTCCATCTCTACAAGCACTGTGAGTCACTGTTAACACCAGTAAAACTTTCACAGGAATAAAGAAAAGTTCCTCAATGTCTGTGAAAAACACAGGATGTAGAAGGACACCCCGATTGGCTGACTAGTGTCATGTGACAACAAACTCTGTAAAGGGACCAATCAAGACTGTTGAGACCCAATTACCTCCTAGCAGGCTATAACTACCCCTCCCCTTACTACAATAAATAATTAAATAATAACTGACACACAACAATTCAACTTTTTTATGGGTGGGGATCGGCCACAGCCTTATTTATAAAATTACTTATATAAATAAAAATTTAACTGTAACAAAGACACCGATTGGCTTCTTACCAACCCGAGAGGTGCTGCCACACCGTCCTGTGTGGAGGTCTACCCCGGGTTGATCCCGCTTTCACCGTCTTCTTACCGCCACGGAGGAGACCAGTTAGCCCTACACTGGGCTCCGACCCCACCCAAGAGATACTGGATAGCCAACACCTGGGGCCACCGCATCCCCCCGGACAAACCCAACACATTTCCTCTCCAGGAAATCCACCCAACACATTTCCTCTCCAGGAAATCCGCCCAACACATTTCCTCTCCAGGAAATCCGTAGCCCTGAAAGAAATCGTAACTCCAAACAGCGAAGCATATAGGTGCAACAGGCAGAGTACAGGAAGAAAGCCGAAAGAAAGAGATATTAGCAATGACAACGCCCTCTAACGTCAGACCGACAACACGCCCCATGATCACTCAAATCACACCCTAGAAAAGAAGAAAAGCATCACAAAACTAGCACGCAACAAAGCGCAGGGGTCATGCCAACCTACACAGTATCGTTATAAGCCTAGAACATGAGCTGCCGAAGCAAGCACCCAAAGTCCCACAACCAACACCAAGGGAAAAGCGCAAACAAAACCCCAAGCATGGCAGAAACCCACTGACTACCAAAACCCAGGTGTAAACCACCCCGCAGCCCCACTGGAAAAGCAAACACCACACCAACAACCGACCAAACCAGACAAATCTGAGAACAGAGCGAGCTCCCCGTGCGCTGCAACAGGGGGCTGAAAGCAGGCCTGTCCACTGCACGACTCCTGAAAAAAAACAAAAAAAAACAACCGAAATGTCAGCCCTTAGCGCACCAGGGGCACAGATACCAGACACCCTCGGCGGCCAGAGACAACCTGCAGGAAAAAACACCGCCCAGAACCATACTCCACGCGGAACATTCAGTAAACCAGCAAGGACCGGAACCGCAACAGGGGCACCTAGCGAGCCCCGAGGAAACCAAAACAGAGAAAAACTCAACCACTCCCTGTCCACAGGAAAGCTGCAGACCAACGCCACGCGGCATGCGGAAGACAGCCACAAACCACACCCCAACAAGCATAGAGCACAGGAGAATCACCCTCCGGAATACCACCACAAACAGAAGAACCCACAAGGAAAGACAAACTGAGAGTCAAGCGAAACCTACCCATCGCCACATCAGCTAAAGCACCCAGCACAACATACAGGAGTCCCATGCCTACCAGAGATCGGGAGCAAAACAGGAGAAAACTTCAGACAAATACACTAGGACAAACAGAGCAGCGGAGAGAAAACCAAAAGAAACAAAACCATAACTGGGTGGCACCCATTGATTCAGGATAAGGAACAAGCCTGAGGAGCTAAGTCCACAAAGCCCCGGCCACCCAGAGCGTAAGGCCAAAAGACCACTCACCCAAGCGTGATACCATACCAAAGCACCCCGTCAAGAAGAGACGTACCCAACTCACAACCATAGACCAACATAGACATACACCCATATCCGAGACCCAAACCCAACAAACACACGGGAACAAAAGGCAGACACTACTCAGAACGCAGCCATAAGCACACTAACCGGGGAAGGAGAGGGCACCAACCCAGCCTAGCCAGCTGAAGACAACTGGCCTGCCAAAGCCCCAAGGGCAGGCACGAAACTAGAGCGCTCCCCCGCACCCCGCAACAGAACACTCACCAATTCCAGAAGATGGAGAAGGCACAACAGCTTGAGGAAACACTTCACCACCGCAGGCGTGGAACAAGGCACGCTGGAGACCGCCTGGTCGCGGGTACTCAGCCGCCGCAAGGGGGTGAGGGTTTGGGGTGCAGTGGCTGCAAGAACCATGCGCCGTGATCTGAAGGTTACAGCGGTACCATTGTCGTTTTAATCCGATTTGTGATAGCTTCTTTTTTTTTATTTATTTTTTTAAGGTATAACAAGCGACCAAAATGCGCTATATGGGACTGTGGAATTTATATATTTAATTATTATTTTGCGCTTACGCCCTTGACCGTGGGGATCAAATGCGGATATATCTTGATATTTCGGACATTGACGCCCCTGACGATACCACATATGTGTATGTGTATTGTAATCTACACAGTTTGTATTTTTCTTTTATTTTATTGTAATTTATGTTGGGTTTTTTTTGGCGCGTACACCATTGACATTGATATAGTACGGACATGTACGCACGCAGTACCATATATGTGTATGCTTGTTGTAATACAGTTTTTTTATTTATTTATTTTATTCATTCATGTAAATATTTATTTATTTAATTTATTTAAATATTTATTTATTAATTTTATTGTAATATTTATTTATTTAAATATTTATTTATTTATTTAAACATTTATTTATTTAAACATTTATTTATTTAAACATTTAAACATTCATTTTATTTATTTATTTATTTATTTATTTTTTTGTATGGAGAAAAGGGGGGTGATCCAAACATTTATTATGGCAAGGGTGAAATGAACTTTATGAACATAACTTATATTTTTTTTTTGCAATGCCATAGCTCCCATAGGGGGCTATAACACTGCATACACAGATCCTTACACAGATCACTTGCCATGTATTAACATGGCAATGATCTGGGCTACCGGCGATTGATTGCTCAAGCCTGAATTACAGGCTTGGAGCAATCAATCGACGAGCGGACGCGCAGGAGGCAGGTGAGTGACCCTCCTGCTGCGTTCCAGCTGATCGGGACATCGCGATTTAATCGCGATGGTCCCGATCAGCCCGACTGAGCAGCCGGGAATCTTGTACTTACACTTTCAGACGCGGCAAAGTTGAGGTAATGCCGGACATTTGTCCGATCGTCGATGTCCGGCATTCGCATGGGTCCCGGTTGCTAATAGCAACCGGGACCCATCAGCCATGATGCTCACAGGGTGAGCGCGTATCATAGCCGGGGAAGCGCAAATGGACGTTAATAAACGTCCATTTGCGCTGAAGAGCTAAGAACAGCAGCAGCCGCACAGGGGCCGCTATCCCCAGAGATGGATGGAACAGGGGGGAAAAGGAGAAAAAGCAGAGCACGCTCATAAGGAACTAGAGACTGCTCTGCATTGGGGTCGCTGTGACAGATGCGCAGCCAACTCTCCGGGCGAGCAGGAGCTCACGCGCGAACCCGTCACAACGCAGCGGCGGGCGGAAGCAGGGCCGTGCGCACGGGAGGCTGCACCGAAAATCCAGCAGCCACATGACAGGACCGACGAAAGGACGCGGGAGAAGAGGGCACAAGGTACATGCAGGGGAGAGGGCTCAGGGTACGGGCAGGGGAGAGGGCTCAGGGTACGGTCGGGAGAGAGGGCTCAGGGTACGGTCGGGGGAGAGGGCTCAGGGTACAGGCGGGGGAGAGGGTTCAATGGAACTACGGCGTGAGGGAGGGCGGGACTGCCTGGAGGACCACCAGCCTCCTAGTCTAAACGCCAATGCCGCAGGTGCAACAGGAGGGGAGGCCAGCCTAACCAAAAAGCGAGCAAGCCAACCCTCACGCTCCACCTGGGCTATAAGATATAAAAACATACCAGCCAGCAGCAAAACTCCAGGTCCTGGGCAGATTGAGGGGAGGAAGGGAGACACCACAGCAATAAATACCCAGGGGAGGGCCCCTGAAAGCCCGGGAAACTATTAAACCCCTGATTGGTGCACTCCTTCTCCCCCAACCCATGGGACATACCACAATAGTTACCAACAAGTTTTCCAGGCGGGGGAGGGGGCTAAAAACCTTGCCTGTATTATTTTTTAACCCCTTAACTGCTCACCAGTCAGGGGGAAAGCTATGTAAGGTAAGTTATGCACAGCTTGCCCCTCCAATAAATGGAGAAAATTATTTCTTAGTTTCGATTTCGTTAACTAATAACGAATGCATTCCGTAATTAACGAATGCATTCCGTAATTAACGTAATGAATGCATTCGTAAGTAACGAATGTGTTCGTTATTTACAGACTGCATTATTTGTGAACAAGAGTCAACATTCGTAATTATCGAATGCATATGTTAATCGGCATTCAGACCTTAACGAATATCGTCAGATTGGCATTCGTTAATACAGCGTCTTCGGAAAGACCCGATATTTTGTGTTCAGTACCTTATGAATATCGTCAGATTAGCATTCGTTAATGAGGTGTTTTCGGAAACATTCGATATTTCATGTTCGTTTTTCGGGATCTTCTGAAAGTAACGAAAATCACACTTTTCGTTATTTTAGTGATTCGTTCCGAAACAAAATGCACACATCTACTCATCAGCAGCAGGTAGACATGGAGCTGAACCAGCAGGTGGTGGAATACCTTGACATGGCCATGCTAACAAATATTGAAAATATGGGCAGCCAAACTTGATTTATGGCCGCAACTAGCAGAGTTTGCCCTGGAAAAGCTGTCCTGCCTGGCCAGTAGTGTGGCATCAGAGCGGGTGTTTAATGCGATGGGGGCCATAGTCACCCCAAGGAAAACTCGTCTGTCCATGAAAAATGTGGAGAGACTGACCTTTGTGAATATGAATCAGGCATGGATCAGCCAGGATTTCCACCCACCAATGCCAGATGCATCAGAGTAGATTGACCATGGTGCTACACCAACACTTAACAAATATGGATAGTGCCAAACAGATTTAAGGCACTGCTCCCCAGTTACAAACATTCCAGCCACCTTCATCCCCTGGTACTGGTATTGCCACCCACTGCACCAGTCTGTCACCGGGTCACTTTCAGGACTCCTGATGCTGCTGCTGCTGCCACCTCCAGGTTGTTTCATTCAGCCACTATTTTATCTCCTTATGCTTCTGCCAACTCCAGGCTGTACCATTCAGACACTATATGGGCTACTTATGCTTTCCCCATCTCCAGGCTGTGTCATTCAGCCAAAATATTGTTTTCTGATGCTGCATATGGTAGCACTAGGTACCATATATCTTCAATGGAAATTTCAAAATTCATCTTTTATTCTTAGAGATTGTGAGGCCCTATTGTCTCCTCATCTGCTGCACACTCTAGGCTGTGCCATTCAGCCACTATATGGTCTCTTCTCATGCTTTAGTCAACTCCAGGCTGTGCCATTCAGCCACTATATGGTCTCCTCCTATTGATGCCACCTCCAGGCTCTGTCATTGTGCTGCAATGTGACATGTGACTCCTTGTTAGATTTGGTCCTTTGTAACCACATGCCGAGACCTGGGACACTAAAACTTGGGAGTGTTAGCTAAAATTTAAATTTCAAAATCTTAAATTTCTATTTCAAAATCTTATATTTTAATGGTCTCCTCATGCTTCTGCCAACTCCAGGCTGTGCCATTCAGCCACTATATTTTCTACTCATGCTTCAGCCACCTCCAGGCTGTGCCATTCAGCCACTATATGGTATCCTCATGCTATAGCCAACTCCAGGCTGTGCCATTCAGCCACTATACGGTCTCCATTTACTGATACCACCTCCAGGCTCTGTTATTGTGCCGCCATGTGACATGTGCCTCCTTGTTAGATTCGGTACTTCGTACCCACATACTGGAGCCCAGGACACTAAAACTTGGGAGTCTTAAATTTCAATTTAAAAATCTTACATTTCAATTGTCTCCTCATGCTGCCACAAACCCCAGGCTGTGCCATTCAGACACTATATGGTCTTCTCATGTTGCCACAAACTCCAGGCGGTCATTCAGCCACTATATGGTTTCCTCATACTGATGCCACCTCCAGGCTCAGTCATTGTGCTGCAATGTGAGATGTGACTCCTTGTTATACTGGGTCCTTGGTAACCACACGACGGGGCCAGGGACATTAAAACTTGGGAGTGTGAGCTAAAATTTCTATTTCAAAATCTTATATTTCAATGGTCTCCTCATGCTTCTGCCAACTCCAGGCTGTGCCATTCAGACACTATATGGTCTCCTCATGCTGCCACAAACTCCAGGCGGTCATTAAGCCACTATATGGTCTCCTCATACTGATGCCACCTCCATGCTCTGTCATTGTGCTGCCATGTGACATGTGACTCCTTGTTAAATTTGGTCCTTTGTACCCACACACCAAGGCACAGGACACTAAAACTTGTTATCTAAAATTTCTATTTCAAAATCCTTAATTTCAATTTCAAAATTTTAAATGTCAAAATCTTAAATTTCAATGGTCTCCCCATGCTTTTGCCAACTCCAGACTGTGTCATTCAGACACTATACGGTCTCCTCATGCTTCAGCCACCTCCAGGCTGTGCCATTCAGACACTATATGGTCTCCTTATGCTTCAGCCAACTCCAGCCTGTGGCATTCATACACTATATGGTCTCCGCATGCTTCAGCCACCTCCAGGATTTGCCATTCAGACACTATATGGTCTCCTCATGCTCTCACCACCTCCAGGCTGTGTCATTCAGCCAATATATGGTTTACTGATGCTGCTGGGCCTGGAGCATTACGTACAAATATTTTATGGTAGCACTAGCTAACATAATTCTTCAATTTCAATTTTAAAATTCATCTTTTAATCTTAAGGATTGTGAAGCCCTAGTGTCTACTCATGCTGCCGCCTGCTCCATGCTGTGTCATTCAGCAACCATATGGTTTAGTGATGCTGCTGGGCCTGGGACGTTACCTTAAATTCTAATTCCAGGCTGTGTCATTCTGTCAGAATATGGTCTCTGTTACGCCGAGCGCTCCGGGTCCCCGCTCCTCCCCGGAGCGCTCGCTACACTTCCCTCACTGCAGCGCCCCGGTCGGTTCCACGGACCCGGGGCGCTGCGTTACCACCTCCGGCCGGGATGCGATTCGCGATGCGGGTAGCGCCCGCTCGCGATGCGCACCCCGGCTCCCGTACCTTACTCGCTCCCCGTCAGTTCTGTCCCGGCGCGCGCGGCCCCGCTCCCTAGGGCGCGCGCGCGCCGGGTCTTTGCGATTTAAAGGGCCACTGCACCGCTGATTGGTGCAGTGGTTCCAATTAGTGTTTACACCTGTGCACTTCCCTATATCACCTCACTTCCCCTTCACTCCCTCGCCGGATCTTGTTGCCCTAGTGCCAGAGAAAGCGTTCCTTGTGTGTTCCTTGCCTGTGATTCCAGACCTTCTGCCGTTGCCCCTGACTACGATCCTTGCTGCCTGCCCCGACCTTCTGCTACGTCCGACCTTGCTTCTGTCTACTCCCTTGTACCGCGCCTATCTTCAGCAGCCAGAGAGGTTGAGCCGTTGCTAGGGGATACGACCTGGTCACTACCGCCGCAGCAAGACCATCCCGCTTTGCGGCGGGCTCTGGTGAAAACCAGTAGTGACTTAGAACCGATCCTCTAGCACGGTCCACGCCAATCCCTCTCTGGCACAGAGGATCCACTACCTGCCAGCCGGCATCGTGACAGTAGATCCGGCCATGGATCCCGCTGAAGTTCCTCTGCCAGTTGTCGCTGACCTCACCACGGTGGTCGCCCAGCAGTCACAACAGATTGCGCAACAAGGCCAACAGCTGTCTCAACTGACTGTTATGCTACAACAGTTACTACCACAGCTCCAGCAATCATCTCCTCCGCCAGCTCCTGTACCTCCTCCGCAGCGAGTGGCCGCTTCTGGAATACGACTATCCTTGCCGGATAAATTTGATGGGGACTCTAAGTTTTGCCGTGGCTTTCTTTCCCAATGTTCATTACACTTGGAGATGATGTCGGACCAGTTCCCCACTGAAAGGTCTAAGGTGGCTTTCGTAGTCAGCCTGCTGTCTGGAAAAGCCCTGGCTTGGGCCACACCGCTCTGGGACCGCAATGACCCCGTCACTGCCTCTGTACACTCCTTCTTCTCGGAAATTCGAAGTGTCTTTGAGGAACCTGCCCGAGCCTCTTCTGCTGAGACTGCCCTGTTGAACCTGGTCCAGGGTAATTCTTCCGTTGGCGAGTATGCCGTACAGTTCCGTACCCTTGCTTCAGAATTATCCTGGAATAATGAGGCACTCTGCGCGACCTTTAAAAAAGGCCTATCCAGCAACATTAAAGATGTTCTGGCCGCACGAGAAATCCCTGCTAACCTACATGAGCTCATCCATCTTGCCACTCGCATTGACATGCGTTTTTCCGAACGGCGTCAGGAGCTCCGCCAGGATATGGACTCTGTTCGCACGAGGCGTTTCTTCTCCCCGGCTCCTCTCTCCTCTGGTCCCCTGCAATCTGTTCCTGTGCCTCCCGCCGTGGAGGCTATGCAGGTCGACCGGTCTCGCCTGACACCCCAAGAGAGGACACGACGCCGCATGGAGAATCTCTGCCTGTACTGTGCTAGTACCGAACACTTCCTGAAGGATTGTCCTATCCGTCCTCCCCGCCTGGAAAGACGTCCGCTGACTCCGCACAAAGGTGAGACAGTCCTTGATGTCTACTCTGCTTCTCCACGTCTTACTGTGCCTGTGCGGATGTCTGCCTCTGCCTTCTCCTTCTCTGCTGTGGCCTTCTTGGACTCTGGATCTGCAGGAAATTTCATCTTAGCCTCTCTCGTCAACAAGTTCAACATCCCGGTGACCAGTCTCGCCAGACCCCTCTACATCAATTGTGTAAACAATGAAAGATTGGACTGTACTATACGTTTTCGCACGGAGCCCCTTCTAATGTGCATCGGATCTCATCACGAGAGGATTGAACTGTTGGTCCTCCCCAATTGCACTTCTGAAATCCTTCTTGGACTTCCCTGGCTTCAACTCCATTCCCCAATCCTGGATTGGTCCACTGGGGAGATCAAGAGTTGGGGGCCCTCTTGTTCCAAGGACTGCTTAAAACCGGTTCCCAGTAAACCTTGCCGTGTCCCTGTGCTTCCTCATGTAACCGGTCTCCCTAAGGCCTATATGGACTTTGCGGACGTTTTTTGCAAAAAACAAGCTGAGACTCTACCTCCTCACAGGCCTTATGATTGTCCCATTGACCTCCTCCCGGGCACTACTCCACCCCGGGGCAGAATCTATCCTCTGTCCGTCCCAGAGACTCTTGCCATGTCTGAATACGTCCAAGAAAATTTAAAAAAGGGCTTTATCCGTAAATCCTCCTCTCCTGCCGGAGCCGGATTTTTCTTTGTGTCCAAAAAAGATGGCTCTCTACGTCCTTGCATTGACTACCGCGGTCTTAATAAAATCACGGTTAAGAACCGCTACCCCCTACCCCTCATCTCTGAACTCTTTGATCGTCTCCAAGGTGCCCATATTTTTACCAAACTGGACTTAAGAGGTGCTTATAATCTCATCCGCATCAGAGAGGAGGATGAATGGAAAACGGCATTTAACACCAGAGATGGACACTTTGAGTATCTGGTCATGCCCTTTGGTCTATGCAACGCCCCTGCCGTCTTCCAAGACTTTGTTAATGAAATTTTTCGTGATCTACTATACTCCTGTGTTGTTGTATATCTGGACGATATCCTGATTTTTTCTGCCAATCTAGAAGAACACCGCCAGCATGTCCGTATGGTTCTTCAGAGACTTCGTGATAATCAACTCTATGCCAAAATAGAGAAATGTCTGTTTGAATGCCAATCTCTTCCTTTTCTAGGATACTTGGTCTCTGGCCAGGGACTACAAATGGACCCAGATAAACTCTCTGCCGTCTTAGATTGGCCACGCCCCTCCGGACTCCGTGCCATCCAACGTTTTTTGGGGTTCGCCAATTATTACAGGCAATTTATTCCACATTTTTCTACCATTGTGGCTCCTATTGTGGCTTTAACAAAAAAAAATGCCGATCCCAAGTCCTGGCCTCCTCAAGCGGAAGACGCCTTTAAACGACTCA
This sequence comes from Hyla sarda, assembly GCF_029499605.1. Taxonomy (NCBI): domain Eukaryota; kingdom Metazoa; phylum Chordata; class Amphibia; order Anura; family Hylidae; genus Hyla; species Hyla sarda. The sequence goes on along the minus strand of NC_079193.1, from coordinate 226,455,028 downwards.
AGTCTGCCTTTTCTTCGGCTCCCGTGCTCTCCAGACCTGACCCATCTAAACCCTTCCTATTGGAGGTTGATGCCTCCTCAGTGGGAGCTGGAGCTGTCCTTCTACAAAAAAACTCTTCCGGGCATGCTGTTACTTGTGGTTTTTTTTCCAGGACCTTCTCTCCGGCGGAGAGGAACTACTCCATCGGGGATCGAGAGCTTCTAGCCATTAAATTAGCACTTGAGGAATGGAGGCATCTGCTGGAGGGATCAAGATTTCCAGTTATTATTTACACCGATCACAAGAACCTCTCCTACCTCCAGTCTGCCCAACGGCTGAATCCTCGTCAGGCCAGGTGGTCTCTGTTCTTTGCCCGATTTAATTTTGAAATTCACTTTCGGCCTGCTGATAAAAACATTAGGGCCGATGCTCTCTCTCGTTCCTCAGATGCCTCTGAAATTGAACTCTCTCCTCAACACATCATTCCTCCTGACTGCCTGATTTCCACTTCTCCAGCCTCCATCAGGCAAACTCCTCCAGGAAAGACCTTTGTTTCTCCACGCCAACGCCTTGGGATCCTCAAATGGGGTCACTCCTCCCATCTCGCAGGTCATGCGGGCATCAAGAAATCTGTGCAACTCATCTCTCGCTTCTATTGGTGGCCGACTCTAGAGACTGATGTGGTGGACTTTGTGCGAGCCTGCACTATCTGTGCCCGGGATAAGACTCCTCGCCAGAAGCCCGCTGGTTTTCTTCATCCTCTACCTGTCCCCGAACAACCTTGGTCTCTGATTGGTATGGATTTTATTACTGACTTACCCCCATCCCATGGCAACACTGTTATTTGGGTGGTCGTTGATCGATTCTCCAAAATGGCACATTTCATCCCTCTTCCTGGCCTTCCTTCAGCGCCTCAGTTGGCTAAACAATTTTTTGTACACATTTTTCGTCTTCACGGGTTGCCTACACAGATCGTCTCGGATAGAGGCGTCCAATTTGTGTCTAAATTCTGGAGGGCTCTCTGTAAACAACTCAAGATTAAATTAAATTTTTCTTCTGCATACCATCCTCAATCCAATGGACAAGTAGAGAGAATTAACCAGATCTTGGGTGACTATTTACGACATTTTGTTTCCTCCCGCCAGGATGACTGGGCAGATCTTCTACCTTGGGCCGAATTCTCGTATAATTTCAGAATCTCTGAATCTTCCTCCAAATCTCCGTTTTTCGTGGTGTACGGCCGTCACCCTCTTCCCCCCCTCCCTACCCCCTTGCCCTCTGGTCTGCCCGCTGTGGATGAAATTTCTCGTGATCTTTCCACCATATGGAAAGAGACCCAAAATTCTCTCTTACAGGCTTCTTCTCGCATGAAGAGATTCGCAGATAAGAAAAGAAGAGCTCCTCCCATTTTTTCCCCTGGAGACAAGGTATGGCTCTCCGCTAAATATGTCCGTTTCCGTGTCCCGAGCTATAAGTTGGGACCACGCTATCTTGGTCCTTTTAAAGTTTTGTGTCAAATTAATCCTGTCTCTTACAAACTTCTTCTTCCTCCTTCTCTTCGTATCCCTAATGCCTTTCACGTCTCTCTTCTTAAACCTCTCATCCTCAACCGTTTTTCTCCTAAATCTGTTCCTCCCACTCCTGTTTCCGGCTCCTCGGACATCTTCTCTGTCAAAGAGATTTTGGCCTCTAAAAAGGTCAGGGGAAGAACTTTTTTTTTAGTGGATTGGGAGGGTTGTGGTCCAGAAGAGAGGTCCTGGGAACCTGAGGACAATATCCTGGACAAAAGTCTGATCCTCAGGTTCTCAGGCCCCAAGAAGAGGGGGAGACCCAAGGGGGGGGGTACTGTTACGCCGAGCGCTCCGGGTCCCCGCTCCTCCCCGGAGCGCTCGCTACACTTCCCTCACTGCAGCGCCCCGGTCGGTTCCACGGACCCGGGGCGCTGCGTTACCACCTCCGGCCGGGATGCGATTCGCGATGCGGGTAGCGCCCGCTCGCGATGCGCACCCCGGCTCCCGTACCTTACTCGCTCCCCGTCAGTTCTGTCCCGGCGCGCGCGGCCCCGCTCCCTAGGGCGCGCGCGCGCCGGGTCTTTGCGATTTAAAGGGCCACTGCACCGCTGATTGGTGCAGTGGTTCCAATTAGTGTTTACACCTGTGCACTTCCCTATATCACCTCACTTCCCCTTCACTCCCTCGCCGGATCTTGTTGCCCTAGTGCCAGAGAAAGCGTTCCTTGTGTGTTCCTTGCCTGTGATTCCAGACCTTCTGCCGTTGCCCCTGACTACGATCCTTGCTGCCTGCCCCGACCTTCTGCTACGTCCGACCTTGCTTCTGTCTACTCCCTTGTACCGCGCCTATCTTCAGCAGCCAGAGAGGTTGAGCCGTTGCTAGGGGATACGACCTGGTCACTACCGCCGCAGCAAGACCATCCCGCTTTGCGGCGGGCTCTGGTGAAAACCAGTAGTGACTTAGAACCGATCCTCTAGCACGGTCCACGCCAATCCCTCTCTGGCACAGAGGATCCACTACCTGCCAGCCGGCATCGTGACAGTCTCCTCATGCTGGTGCCATTTAGGTTCTGTCATTGTGCCGCCATGTGACTACTTGTTAGATTGGGTTTTTTAGTCATACAGTATTAGTTCAAAGTAAACACCGGGACATTAAACTTTGGAATCTAATATAAATCTTAAATTTAAATTTTTAAAAATCGATGAAATCTTTTCAAGACTGAGGCCTTATGGTCGTCTACGTCATATTACCTGTGGAATTATCACAAGAATCCAATGAAACAGCTTGGAGTGATAACAATGAACAATAACTAATTAAATTAAACATTCACACTTTCATAGTCAGGGGGCGCTGAGAGGCAGGGTTGGAACAGGTGGTATCTCACCTTGCAGAGGACCGCCAGCTCAATGCTCACCAGAATGGGTACTCAAATTTTTTTTTTATAAATTCTAATAAAATAAAATAAAAATGACATGAAAAAATCTCTTTATCCTCTTCAATTTTGACACCATATGGTCTGCCTGCTGCCACACCAATGTTCTGCAGCAGTGATTATAATTGCTAATAGAATCACTGCTGCAGAGCGTTGGTGTGGCAGCAGGGAGATCATATGGTGTCTGTCAGGATCCGGGCTGGTAGCTGGTAGCGGAGGCAGATGGTGGATCCGCTGTGCAAGAGAGGTGATGACGTGGGCCGTACCAGGGGAACAGAGTCTAAGGAGTTACTGGTTTTCACCAGAGCCCGCCGCAAAGCGGGATGTATTTGCTGCGGCAAGTAACCCCCAGGTCGTTCCACCCCGTAGCGACTCAACCTCTCTGGCTTATGAGATAAGGCAAGGTACAAGAGGATCAGGCAAAGGCGTAGTCAGATGTAGCAAAAGGTCAGGGCAGGCGGCTCAGGTTCACAGGCGGAAGTCAGTAGCAACGGGAACGGCAACAGGCAGGGTAACACAGGAACAAGGAATGCTTTCTCTCAGGCACAAAGGCAACAAAGATCCGGCAGAAGGCTGTGGGAGGAGACGGTACTTATAGGCAGTGCACAGGTGAGGCCTAATTAAGTCCAAACAGCACTCCCTCTCACAAAGCTTAACCCTTAATAAACCACTTTGGACCAGGCACCAATCACCTGTGCACTGGTCCTTTAGATTTAAGAGTCCCGGTGCACGCGTGCCCTAGAGAGCGGGGATGCACACACTGTGACGCCGGAGCGCTGCCTGGGGACACATGCTGTGAGCGCTCCGAGGCCAGCAGGGGGCCCGGAGCGCTCAGCATAACAGTATCCCCCCTTTGGTCTCCCCCTCTTTTTGGTACCCAACAACTTGAGGATGAGACCACGGTCTAGGATGTTCTCCTCCGGCTCCCAAGATCTCTCTTCAGGACCGCAGCTCTCCCAGTCGACCAGAAAGAATTTTCTCCCTCTAACCACTTTGGATGCCAAAATCTCCTTGACGGAGAACACATCTGAAGTTCCAGACACAGGAGTGGGAAAAATGTCCTTGGGGGAAAAATGGTTGAAGATTGCTGGTTTCAGAGGGGAGACATAAAAGGAATTAGGTATTCTGAGGGAGGAAGGGAGATGGAGCTGATAGACCACAGGATTAATTTTCTTCTTGATTCTTTAGGGACCCAAGTAACGGGGACCTAATTTGTAACTTGGGACCCTAAATCGGATGTACTTGAAAGACAGCCACATTTTGTCCCCTGGGGCAAAAACTGGAGGAACCCGACGTTTCTTATCGGCCTGTGTCTTTATGCGAGAGGTGGCTGCAAGAAGAGATTGGCGCGTCTCGCGCCAGATGGATACAAAATCCCGGACAAGATTATCAACAGCGGGTACTTCCGAGGAGGTGGGCAACGGAAGAGGCGGCAAAGGGTGACGTCCATACACCATGAAGAAAGGAGACTTGTTAGAAGCGGAGGACTCTTTGTGGTTGTAGGAGAACTCAGCCCACGGGAGCAAGTCTATCCAATCATCCTGACGAGAGGAGACAAAGTGCCGGAGATAGTCACCCAAAATTTGATTAATGCGCTCTACTTGACCGTTGGACTGGGGGTGGTAGGAAGAAGAGAAGTCCAATTTAATCTTCAGTTGACCACAGAGGGCTCTCCAAAACTTAGACACAAACTCTACCCCTCTGTCAGATACAATGTGTGTGGGAAGACCATGGAGACAAAAAATGTGAGAAAGAAATTGTTTCGCCAGCAATGGCGCAGAAGGAAGAGCAGACATAGGTACAAAGTGCGCCATCTTGGAAAAATGGTCCACAACCACCCAAATAACTGTATTGCCATAAGAAGGTGGGAGATCGGTGACAAAGTCCATGGCGATGTGGGACCATGGAGTCTCTGGAACTGGCAGCGGCTGAAGCAGGCCTGCCGGTCACTGGCGGGGTGTCTTGTCCAGGGCGCACACAGCACAGGCCTGGACGAAATCCTTAACGTCCCTCTCCAAAGATGGCCACCTGTACCTTCTGGAGATCAGTTGTAGGGTTTTCTGAAGACCTGGATGGCCAGCCACCAGTGAAGAATGTCCCCACTTGAGTACCCTAAGACGAAGACGAGGTGGCACAAAGGTCTTGCCCCGAGGAAGAAGACGTAAATCCGCAGGAGCAGAAACAATCAATCACTCGGGAGGAATGATATGCTGAGGTGACACTTCTTCTCCGGTGACATCTGAGGTGCGAGAGAGATCGTCAGCCCGGATGTTTTTGGCAGCCAGTCTGAAATGAATAAGAAAATTAAACTGGGCGAAAAGCAGAGACCAGCGGGCTTGGCGGGGATTAAATCTTTGAGCAGACTGAAGATAGGACAGATTCTTGTGGTCCGTAAATATGTTCACAGGGTGAACAGACCCCTCTAGGAGATGTCTCCATTCTTCCAGCACCAACTTGATGGCAAGAAGTTCTCTGTCTCCGGTTGAGTAGTTTCTCTCAGCAGGTGAGAAGGTTTTGGAGAAAACCCCACAGGTGACGGATTTCCCCTTTAAGAACTTCTGGGTTAGTACGGCTCCGGCTCCAACAGAGGAGGCATCCACCTCTAAGAAGAAGGGCTTCGAGGAATCTGGTCTGGTGAGGATAGGTGCAGAAGCAAAGGCGGACTCATAGCACAGAGCGCCTCATTATTCCAAGAAAGTTCTGAGGCCAGAGTACAGAAACGTATGGCGTAATCGCCCACAGAAGAACTTCCTTGGGACAAGTTTAATAAAGCAGTCTCTGCAGAGGCAACCCGGGCAGGTTCCTCAAAAACAGTCTGGAGTTCCCGTAGGAAGGAGTGGACATTGGCAGTGGCAGGATCGTTGCGGTCCCATAGCGGCGTAGCCCAGGCCACAGCCTTCCCGGAGAGAAGGCTGACTATGAACGCCACTTTGGCATGTTCTGAGGGGAACAGGTCTGTCATCAACTCGAGCTGCAAGGAGCATTGTGTCAGGAACCCACTGCACAGCTTGGAGTCTCCATCATACTTGTCTGGCAAGCACAGGCGGAAACAGGAGTGGGAAGCGACAGGAGGCTGTGGTGGCGATTGCTGCTGAGCTGACTGGAGATGCTGGAGCAGGGCTAGAAGCTGGTGTAGCTGACGTGCTTGCTCGGTGAGCAAGGCTGCAAGGTCCCCAGGATCAGGTACCTCAGCGGGATCCATGGCCAGATCTTACTGTCAGGATCTGGGCTGGTAGCTGGTAGCGGAGCCTGGTGGTGGATCTGCTGTGCCAGAGAGGTGATGACGTGGGCCGTACCAGGGGAACGAAGTCTAAGGAGTTACTGGTTTTCACCAGAGCCCGCCGCAAAGCGGGATGGACTTGCTAGTAAGTAACCTCCAGGTCGTTCCACCCAGTAGCGACTCAACCTCTCTGGCTGCTGAGATAAGGCAAGGTACAAGAGGATCAGGCAAAGGCGTAGTCAGACGTAGCAAAAGTTCAGGGCAGGCGGCTCAGGTTCATAGGCAGAAGTCAGTAGCAACGGGAACAGCAACAGGCAGGGTAACACAGGAATAAGGAATGCTTTCTTTCAGGCACAAAGGCAACAAAGTTCTGGCAGGAGGCTGTGGGAGGAGACGGTACTTATAGGCAGTGCACAGGTGAGGCCTAATAAAGTCCAAACAGCACTCCCTCTCACAAAGCTCAACCCTTAATAAATCACTTAGGACCAGGCACCAATCACCTGTGCACTGGTCCTTTAGATCTAAGAGTCCGCGCGCCCTAGAGAGCGGGGATGCACACACTGTGATGCCGGATCGCTGCCTGGGGACACATGCTGTGAGCGCTCCGAGGCCCTGTCATTTTTATTTAATTAAATTAGAATTTATTTACATTTTTTGAATAACAGTATTATTTCACTACCCCAGCACACTCCCTATGCGTGTTAGAACAAAGCAAACTATTCTACACCCCTATTGAGGCTCTCTGTAGGCCAGAAATAGCAGTTTTTAATAAAGATTTGCAGCAAATAAATTCGACCCGAAACAAATTTTTTCGGAAAATTTGGAGATTCTGCCGCATCGAATTTTTCTAAAGTTCATCTCTATACTGCACGCTTGGTAAATAAAATTAAGATATTTAAGTGCATCTTTCCATGCTGGACAGTTTGCTAAATGTTACTAAGTTTTCCTAGTGAAGGTACCTGCCAGCATTGGTCCAGGATGCAGGTTTGTTGGCTTTGGTATGCTGAAGTTCTCTCTATTTATATGAACATTTCAATGAAGACTGTTTAGAAAGTTGCTTCATTTTGCTTTAAGGAAACAAATTACCAATAAAAAAAATCTTGACAAAGGCGTCCATTATACTGACCTTTTTTTTTTTTTATCACTCTACAGGCTACCTTTATTATCATTTAACCTTCTCCCTACTCCATGGCTAAAATAAAAGGGCTGGAAGTTAGATCTTAGTATCATGTTAACTGTACTAAATTTTTCACTTTAAAATTATACTATACACACTATACTGTGTGTATGTGGAAATGGTGAAAGGATGTTGGGAGTGACATCAGGAAGAATTATCAGATACTGATACCCTCATCTCTTCCCATGTATATCCTCCTAAGAGCTCAAAGTGGGACACAGAAATTCATCTACATCTTATCAAGCCCCCCCACCACCACCATTGCACAAAAGAAGATGTGTATGTCTTTGCTCCCTGATTATATTTATGATGGGTCTTTTTTTCTCTACTAAAGGAGAGAGAAGATAAGTAGCTCAGGGCCTTTGACATGGGAAATGTTCATCACTGCCCTGTGTAAACATACCCGGCAAATAAAAAACAGTAGGGATGTCCCAATACCATTTTTTTAAGACCGAGTACGAGTACAGATACTTTAATTCTAGTACTTGCCGATACCAATTACGAGTACTTTTATTTTAAAGGGAATCTGACACCAGGGTGACCCGGCACTGCTTACAGTGCTGATATGTGGGTCCTTGTTGTGTGCAATGGAGGTGGGCTGCTGTAGTATGAGCAAAGATTTATCTCTTCTCTATTGGGCAGAACAGGGAATTTGCATTGGCGGTGAAATCAATGTCTCTGGATCGATTGCGCTGATGTTCACATGGTGAGCAGCAGTAGTAACCGGGTCACCTATAAATTCAAGTTAGTGCAGGTGACTCTGCTGTAAGATTGCCTTTAATAGTAGGTAGCATCCCATTGTAGGTAGTATAGATAGTTGCAGACATTAGCAGCAGTCCCCTGTAGACAGCATACCCCGGCTGCAGACATTAGTAGCAGCCCCCTTGTAGACCGCAGCCCGCCCCCCTTGTAGACAGCAGACCCCCTTTGTAGACAGCAGCCCCCCCTTGTAGACAGCACCCCCCTTGTAGACAGCACCCCCTTGTAGACAGCAACCCCCTTGTAGACAGCAGCCCCCCCTGCAGACAGCCCCCCCTTGTAGACAGCACCCCCTTGTAGACAGCGACCCCCTTGTAGACAGCATCCCCCCCTTGTAGACTGTGCCCCCCTTGTAGACAGCACCCCCCCATGTAGTCAGCATCCCCTCTTGTAGACAGCAGCCCCCCTTGTAGACAGCGTCCCCCCTGTAGACAGCATCCCCCCCTTGTAGATAATGCCCCCTCCTTGTAGACAGCAGGCCCCCCCTGTAGACAGCAGCAACCCCCCCCCCCCCCGCACACTTGCGGCTGTCCTCTGTTGGGTGTTGCCTTGTTCTCCCCTCCGCATTATGGCATCCTATGAAGGAGCATGTGCCATACACGTCACTCTTCTTCCTCCATAGTGTTGCACTTGGCGCAGTGAAGGAGATGGAGTGACGTGCATGCCACATGCTCCTCCATGATGCGGACGGGAGAACGGGGCAGTGAGGCGGGGCATTTGATGGAAGGATGGCCGCACTGCAGCAGGTATCGGATTTAGTATCCAGGAAAGATTAAATGAGTCCCCGATACTATGCAAATGCCTGGTATCAGCCCCGATACTGATACTAGTATCGGTATTGGGACATCCCTAAAAGAAAGTAAACAAAAATATATAAGTGATCTCACATCCTTACATGATCAGTTTTTAACACAATTCTTGAGACCTCTTCCATGCACAGAAGCCCACAGTTATGCTAGGATATAGTTACATGCAACTATATGATGGAAGTGGATAAGCCTTGGATGTGCTGTCTTTCAATGGATTGTTGAATTGTTAGTTTTATTATAGGGGGGGGGGGGAAGTATTAAAAGTTTACAACATTTTAGCAGTGGAGATGCTGTTTGCCCCAAAACCTAATTCAAAAGTCTCTGATGTTTCATGGCAGCCCTTCCCAATGCATGGAGGACTCAGCAACACCGAGATGACAGATCCTTCACTCTCTGTGCACTAAACAGGACAACCAGACAGAGAGTGATAGAGCTGTCATAGTGACACAGGGGGAGTTTAGATATAAAACCTGTGCAGAGTAAAAGTTAATCAGTTGCCCAAATCAACCAATCAGATCGCTTCCTAAAGTTTTATTTAGGCTCCTGAAAAATAAGAGAAGCGATCTGATTGGTTGCTAAAGCAAATGGTGAACTTTTCCTCTGCACAGGTTTTGATAAATCTCCCCCACAGTCTCTATGCAATGTACAGTTTTTTCAGCATATTACATAGAGAGCGTTGCCCCCATGCCACTTCACCATGCCTCACAGCCTGTACTGATACAGTACACTTACTCAGTGCCTGCCTAACCCCCAACCACACGCCTGACACACACTCACTCACAGTGTGCATAGTGGCTCATAGTGTTGCTTGCTGTCAGGTAGTTATGCTGATTCACATAGCTGGACCCTAAAATGCCTAAAACAAACACTCTTGAACAGCTTCATACAACTAAAATGTGCATAAAGACACCCCAAAAAGCAAGAAAAACTCTTTTGAAAATTTGAGGCTCATTCTAAAGTGTATTTTTTTTGCCTTAAAGGGTAACTCCTCCCCTGGACATCTTATCCCCTATGCAAAGAATAGGGGATAAGATGTCTGATTGCGGGGAGTCCAGCCACTGGGACCCTCCGCTATCTCTGAGTGGCACCCCAGCATTCTAAAATATAACAAAACATACATGAGCTTAGAAGGCACCAATTTGAATAACAGGATAATAAGAACTAAGGCTGTGATCTACAGTATGTCTATTTCTAAAGGTAGCTATCCACCTTCAATAGCTGTTAGCTATCTCCACTGCTCCACCTTGGATTGGCTGAGCATTCAAGTGTTCTGGAGGAGGAAAACCAGCAGAATATTCATCTTTTTTCCAGTTTTTCACATTCACATACTCTTATATGCACATTCAGATTATGCACTTGTTACTTGTGCTCCGATGTGCGTCTTATTCTGACACACTCCGGATAGGGAAATCAGGTTGCCCGACCTTCCCTTATCCACCATGGCAGTATGCGCTTACTTTCCATAGTACGCTTGTGCAGGCGGGGGAGCAGTCACGTGACATCCGAGTCAGCTGATGTCGTGATCATGTGGCCGCTCTTGGCATCCTGCAAGGATTTGACTATGTTGGATATATGCTGCAACCTTGCTGTTACCCACAGCAACGGCGGTTCTCATGGAGACGAGTTGGGAGAACGTGACCATCCTGCCCCCGCCCCTCATCATCTCTGATTAGGTACATATGGACCTTTGTAAAACAATTTATACTGTGATGTACTTTTATATTATATGTAGCAGTCTTTTCATATGTATATTGATTTTAATCTCACTAATGGGCACTTGTGCAATATCTATATTATAATGGTTTGAACTACCCTATATCTTAAACGTATATTTTACACTTTATTTGCCCTAATTGATTTACCACATGTTTGATTGATTTGTTTGTTCATTTGCATATAAATATCTTGTATGGTCACCATTTTGTTGCTTGAAAAAGGCTGCATTGGCAGCAGAAACGTTGCTAGCTTGTATTACCATGGAATAAACCACTGTTTTTGTACTAGAACCCTCCGTGTGCTGCGGCATCCTTCATATATATATATATATATATATATATATATATATATATATATATATATATAGACATGAGAGGGGAGATCCTAGAGATTAGATTTTAATTATCTGACTAATTGGACATAGAAAATTGGAAAGTTTCAGATGCTTCTGTTGTAAGTAAAAGTACCTCTGAAGTTTAAGCGCTATTTAAAAAGGTGAGGATGAGTTTCTCGCAAGGCACATTATCACTATGCATGTCTTAGTTGATCGTGTATTCATTGCTAATTGGAAATTAAGCTTAGTGTATGTGACAGAGCAGCTTCTGGAAGAACTGTTGCAGTCCTAAAAAATCTGGGGTATACCTTATACCACAACAAGTAATGTTCCTGTTACTTGTAGATTTCTGTTAATTCAAAGTGTAATTTGGTGTCTAGCGCATTTACAAATGTTCTCTCATCTATACTAAGATATTTTCTCTCTCACTGGAAGAAAAATGTCAAAAATGATAGGTCTATTCTCCCACATAAATGATATTACCAGTTTTAATAAAATGTGTATCTAGAGCAGGGGTAGGCATCCTTTTGGTAGTGCTGTGCCCAAATTTTTTTCGAACTCGCTTAGTGTGTCGGCAATATGGGTGTGGCTTGCTGTGGGTGTGGCTTGCTGTGGGTGTGGCTTGTCACAGGGTGTTTTTTTTTTTCCAGAATTGTCCTTATATATTGTTCTCCCTGTGAGAACCTTACAGTGAGAACAACCATTTTAACTCAGACCTGTATACTACAGACCCCCCCCACATAATACAGTCCTCAGAGTCAACCCGACCATAATACAGACCCCAGAATCACCACCATAATACAGACCCAAGAATCACCACCCACCATAATACAGACCCCAGAATCACCACCAACCATGATACAGACCCCAGAATCACCACCCACCATAATACAGACCCCCAGAATAAGACTCTACCATAATACAGACCCCAGAATCAGACCTCACCATAACACAGACCCCCAGAATAAGACTCCACCATAACACAGACCACAGAATCACCACCCACCATAATACAGACCCCCGAATCACCACCCACCATAATACAGACCCCAGAATCACCACCCATCATAATACAGACCCCAGAATCACCACCCACCATAATACAGACCCCAGAATCCCCATCCACCATAATATAGACCCCACGATCACCACCCACCATAATACAGACCCCACAATCACCACCCACTGTAATACAGACCCCAGAATCACCACCCACCATAATACAGACCCCAGAATCACCACCCACCATAATACAGACCCCAGAATCACCACCCACCATAATACAGGTCCCAGAATCAGACCCCACCATTATACAGACCCCAGAATCACCACCCACCATGATACAGACCCCAGAATCACCACCCACCATAATATAGACCCTCCCCCCACCTTTACATAATACAGACCCAAGGATCAGACCCCAGTAGTGTTGCACAATAATATACGTACAGTTACATTAACTGACTCACAATTCATGTCTTTTACTGTCGGCGACATCCTCTTTCCTTATGTTCTCCATCTGGCTCAGACCACCATGACGACTTCTTCCAGCCAAAACCCATCACTGCTGCATCTGCAGGACAAACATGTTAGTTTCTACATTTTTCAGCATTTCTGCATTTTTTGCATCCCCCCTCTCCTCTCCTCCCCTCATCATCAAATTTTGCATCCCCCTTCCCCCCTCCCATCACCTTGCCTGCCCTGCTCTGCTGATGCCAGGATGAATAAAAAAAACCAAAATGTTTACTCACCTATTTCCCACACAGTGATCTCCTCAGCAGCACAGGCTGGCTGACTGCGTTCTTCTCCCACTACAGTGCAGGTGCCAATGAGTGACGTCATCGGCGCCTGGACTGCGTGGGGGCAAAGTTCACAGGTCTCCTCTCAGTGAAGCCGCAGGTCCTGGAGCTCATACTGAGAGGAGGCTTAAGCTGTGTGTGCACACAGCTTAAAGCATCGCTCGCTCGCCTGGGGATCAGGGACAAGATTACCTGGATCCCCATTAGCGGAGTGAGTGCCTCTCGCCCACAGCCAGTCCCGCGTGCCACTCAAGAGCACCCCGCGTGCCATGAGTGGCATGCGTGCCAGGGGTTCCCGACCCCTGATCTAGAGCCTATCTTAACCCCTTAAAGGGGTACTCCGGGGAAAGACAGATGTTTTCAAATCAACTGGTACCAGACAGTTAAACAGATTTGTAAATTAAACGTATGTAGAAGATGTTCAGCACTGCTAACTTCTGTACCTGGAAGCTGGTGGACACTAAGTCACTGTTGCGGAGAGAGGATTCAGTGGTGCTCAGACTCACGTAGGATATGACATCAGTGCATAAGAAGAAAAATGAAAGGTCGGCACTCACCGGATTTCCAATTCAGTAGGTTTTATTGCACAATACTCACAGCCATAGTACAGTTCTAGGGGAGACGACGGATGGTAACAAAGGGGGGTACCACAGAGAGCCTCTCTGTGGTACCCCCCTTTGTTACCATCCATTGTCTCCCCTAGAACTGTACTATGGCTGTGAGTATTGTGCAATAAAACCTCCTGAATTGGAAATCCGGTGGGTGCCGACCTTTCATTTTTCTTCTTATGCACAGATTTGTAAATTACTTCTGTAAAAAAATCCTAATTCTTCCAGTAGTTATCAGCTGCTGTATGCTCCAGAGAAAATTGTGTAGTTCTTTCCAGTCTGACCACTGTGCTCTCTGCTGACACCTCTGACGATGTCAGGAACTGTCCAGAGCAGGAGCAAATCCCCATAGCAAACCTCTCCTGCTCTGGACAGTTCCTGACACAGACATAGGTGTCAGCAGAGAGCACAACACAACTTTTGCTGTAGTATACAGCAGCTGATAAGTACTGGAAGGATTACGATGAATGTTAAATAGAAGTAATTTACAAATCTTTCTGGCACCAGTTTATTTGAAACCTTTTTTCCATTTGAAACCTTTTTTCCCCACAGGAGTACCCTTTAAGGACACAGCCCATTTTGGCCTTGAGGACACAACTAATTAAAATTTTTATGGTTTGCTTTTTCCCCCTTGGGCTTTAAGAGCCATAACTTTTTTATTTTTTTTTTACAAATTTTTATCTACAAACCCATTAAAAGGCTTGTTTTTTCCCCAACCAGTTGAACTTTATAATGACACCTTTCATTTAACAATAAAATGTCCGGTGCAACCAACAAATTATTATCATTTGGGAATATTTAATTTTACTTTACAGTAAAACTGACATGTTATTTTTATTCTGTGGGACTGTGGAAGAGCTTACTTTTTATCTGTATTTTTCATTGGTACTATTTTTGTATATATGTGACTTGTTGTTCACTTTTTATTAAAAAAAATTCTGGTACTTGATCAAAAATCTGCAATTTTTTTAGGGTTACGCCATTCTCTCTGCAGCATCATTAACATTATATTTTATTAGTTTGGACCTTTCCGCATGTGATCTTTAGGCAATGCTAGATAAGCACCCTGAAGGTGCTCTTGATATGTCCTGAAGTAGATAATGGTGTCTTCAAGGAACAGCAACCCGCTTTGGAACCTTTCCATGAGTTATTAGAATATAACAAGAGCCAAAAAATAGACAATATGGCACTAGCAATGGTATAGGTCTAAACCAATTGGTGTCTGCCAAGACATATGATCAATACAGAATTGGTAAATTAACAGTCCAGGGTGCTTGACCAATGAGGGAAATATAAGGTCCACTTGACTTGCAATAACAAGTAAAATCTTTTTGTAGCTGTATTTATTTTCCATATTAAAACAACATAAGGCACAGGAGCAGCAACAGAATGAGCTCTGAAGAGCTCACAATTCCGGTGACAGCTGTTTCGCAGATGTGCTGCTTGATCACACACCTTTGGAACAGCTGTCATCGGATGAGCTCTCCAAAGCTCATTCTGTTGCCTCTCTCATGCCCACTGCCATTTTAATATGGAAACCAAATAAAGCGACACAGAGATTTAATTCTGTAACTGATGAGTGCCATCAATAGTTTTTTTGTTATTTCTTATAGCAGGATAATTACAGAGCCCATAAGGAAGGCTGTTAAATTTGACGAGTCCCATCTTCAAACACCATGGGTAGTTGCTGATACCCACTTGTCACGTCCAAGATCGAAAAGTTGGTAGTTACTCTTCGATATGCAGAAAAGGATATGCATGCTTGTGCGTACATTGAATTTTCAGTAATCCACACACAAACTGAGTGTCCTGTCCTTTTTCTATACAATGACCAAGGGTGCAGCCATGAGGGTTGTTTTTTCAGGAGGTAGCCTATGCTCTTTATTTCCAGTTAAGGGAAATCTTAATGCTTTGGCATACTAAGACACTTCGGGCAATTGCATACTTCCAATTTTGTGGAAATAACTTTCAACACACTTTTCTTCCAGCATGCCTGGGCCATGGTACACAAAACAAGGGCCATAGGCATGGTTGGTTAGGTTTGGTCTGGAAGATTGTGGGCCATTGTCTGACTTTACATGTGCTCTACTAGATGACTGGGCGAAAATTCCCACAGACACTCCAAAATCTTGTAGAAAATCTTCCTAAAAGAAAGAAACTGCACAGGGGGTGCAAAATATACTATAAAATCTAAAATCATAAAGAAAAATATTAGAAAAGAAGAATGTTTTAGTATTTGGTTTAAATAAGTAATAAAATAATATATTGTAGGTGATGCATTCACTTTAAACAAACAGCAACTGATTGTGTTTATTATTAGTATAAAACAAGCTATATTCTTTCCCTGTAAGAATCAGATATTATATCTTTCTCAGCTGGAGTCACATGATTCATTCCTAAATAATATGTTTTTTTTATATTTTTTTTAAGCAAAGATAGGCATCTGACAAACTTACTGTTATGTGTTAAGCAACAAACCAAAGAATATTCAATGTACCGTAATTTGTTTTCAATTTCAGAGGTGTAATTGAGAGTTGTTATTTAATATATATTGATTCAAGTTCCATCATTCCTTAATATGTTTTATTGCTATGTTCTGGTAAGCAAAATCATCAAGTCATATACTGTAGTAGGTGACTGCACTTCTCATTTGATATCATCTTAGTACATTTATTGCAAAAAAATACTGTTAATATAGAATGTACAAAACGATGGCATAGGCATAACAGACAAGCCAAAACATTTTTATCTAATAGAGGACGAGCCCATTAAAGGAAAATACCTATTCACTAGACATTATTAACAGAGACAGAAATTGTACTTCATGCCAAGTTACCAAAAACCTTTGGCCAATAGTTTGCATTATGCCAAGAGGGCATTGATCAAGGCCCTGTTAAAGTCATTAGCAGTGCCAAATATATCCAAAGCAAGTAAAATGTATCTTAGGTTATGTTTAAATACAGATGTGTAATTTCTGTAGTGGTCTGTGTTCACACACAGCTATTGCATTGCTTGTTTGTGAACAGTTTTATGTTTCCTAGCCAGGGAATGGTTAAATGTTTCTGGCCTTTTCAGCCCAGGCCTCTGTTAGCCAATAGCCTTTTGGGTGTGTCTATTTATAGTCAGCCCAGACATTATACCCTGACCTGCTGCTATGTTGGACATGCTGCTAATGGAGGCTGGGTGAAACTCTTCTTATTTGAGCTTTTATCTACTATATCTGTTTTAGCATGCACTTTGTATTTTCTGGTTTTAGCCATGTTTTGGCATGCTCTTAGTAGATTTTAAGCTGTGTTTGTTTAGTCGGTTTTAGGATTTGTATATCCTTTCTGTGATGTGTCTGTTCACACTGTATATTCACTTGTATCCGTTTATGTGAAGTTCTGTGTTTTCTATTTCTGTTTTCCTACTGGGCCAGCATCCTGACCACACTGCGGTGTGTGTCGCTGGTCAGTAGTCTATTTGGATTTATTATTAATGGCTATTCCTATAGTGGAGTGTCCAGTTTGTGTGTCCAGTGTGAGCAGTGTCCTGTGTTAGGCATCCCTGTTTCTGCTCCATGGGGAATCTGGGGAATTGAGAATTAGTACAAGATATCTCTGTGCTCCAAGGTGATCACAGGGAGATTGCGTTCTAGTATCAAGACATTCCTGTTTCTATTGGAGGTTGTCTGGGGGATTGCGATTCCTGTCTTGTTCAGTGTGTACTGTGTTCTATAATTATATCCTGTGTATCTAGATATCCCTGTTACCTGTCCATGGAGAATCCGGAAAATTGAGAATTAGTACAAGATATCTTCGTGCTCCAAGGTGGACTCTGGGAGATTGCGTTCTAGTATCAAGACATTCCTGTTTCTACTGGAGGTTATCTGGGGAATTGCGATAATTCCTGTTTAGCTATTGATCCCTGTTTCTGGTCCAGTGGGACTTCGTGTCTATTGGACATTCTGGGGAATTTTGCTATATTCCTGTCTGTTTCTATAGTCTGTTGACTTATCCGTTTCTGGTCCAGTGGGACTTCGTGTCTATTGAACATTCTGGGGAATTTTGCTATATTCCTGTCTGTTTCTATAGTCTGTTGACTTATCCGTTTTCCTGTCTGGTGTTTTGAACTCTATTTGTTATTTAGTTCTTTATTCAGATTTTTGCAGTTCTGTTCATGATCACTTATCTTTGAGTCCTCTGTTCATGACTGCTGATCTATAGAGTCCTCTGTTTACAGCCACTGAGCCCCCTGTTCATGTCCACTGATCTATGGTGTCCTCTGTTCATGACCGCTGATTTGTGTCCTCTTTTCTACTCTCTGATCTGTGCCCTCTGAACTTATATACTTTAGAGTTGTATGTTCCTGTTAGTTTTCTGGTTGGTGACTGACTATTTATTAGCGTGTGTTTTTATTAGGCCCCAGCACTTTAGTTCAGGGAGGGACCGGTGCCCAGTTGTCGATTCACCTTTTTGGGTGGATGGGCAAGTAGGCAGGGAGAGATTGTTTAAGGTCAGTTTAGGGCTCCCTGTCCCTCCCTCCCCCGGTCGGTCCCTGACAAGATGTAGCCTGTGTTAAAAAAAAGGTTGCACTGCCACAACATTTCAGTGCCACAAAGTGCCAGCACAACATCTTTACTGCTGGCCACAGTACAGTACTATATATTCCCAGGGCTAGGCGTACTTTGCCCAACCCAGGGGATTTATGCCACAGATACAACAAGCTAGGATGCTTTATGCTATGAAGTTGGCACAAGCTACATCTTTAGTATTTTGGTATGAATTTTGAGGTGAAAAGCAACTATTTAATGTGTTGATATGTTGCATTTATGGCCATTATTTCTCTATTGAATTAGAATACATTTTATGGGAAGAGATGTGATAGTTCACACATAGTTTTTATGCCAAAAAAAGAAATGCCTTACTTTAATATACTGCAGTTTTACATGCAAATCTGCTTTGAAAAAGCTGCAGCATATGCACCCCATGTGATATTATTGAAGAATGAGTAAACAAATTATACTGTATGTGGTAAATGTATGTGTTTATTTGCTTTTCTTGTAAGCAGCTAGCAGTGTTATGCTGTAATAAAATGTGCATTTTTGTTCTGTTACTCTATATGGGCTGCCTTCCATCACATCAGCTGCATTTTTATCAGGAAAGGCGATCATTCCAAATGCTGCAGCTGGATATTATAGAACTATTGCATAACTATCTGCCCTGAGTAACATGTAGAATTCCTCATTACTAAGCAATCATAGAGAATTGTATCTCAGCAGAAGATTGTCTTTATAATTTCTAGGACACATAAAAGTCATAGTGCACTGTTGTTTATTATAAGCGTATGACCATTAAATGTACATGGTAACTTTAACATTCAAAACTGACCATCTGCAAGGAATATGTTCATGTTTGATAACATGTATTCCCATTGCATGAATATGTCATTAAGACATTAAGGCAGACCTGTCAGCAGTCTGCTTGTTAAATGAATCTTCGTTTTAAACCATTATGCCCACACTGCTGGAATTAAACAAATATAAACATTAACTTATCTTCCCTGCTCCCCTGGTGCCGCCGATGTCATGACACTGCCATTCAGCCTATCACTGCCTATCACTAAGCATTAGCTTAGTGTCAGTGTGACGTGTTGGGCACCTATGCCGGAAAAGGACAGGGGCAGGAGGGAGGTAAGTTAATGTTTATATTTTTTATTCCGGGCATAAAAGTTTAAAAAAGAATTCACTGGAGTTCTCCATTAACATGTAAATGAAGCTCTTGCTGTGTGGAATACCTTCCGAGGGCCATGTAGCCTCATTTCATAGTAACAAAGAAGCAACAACTTCTTGTATGTTTATAATAGCATGTGTACACATGCTCTGCCATTAGAATATTCCAATATGTGCTATAGGACTGCATATAATGCCCCAAAAGCCACTAGATCTTTAGCAAACAACCTGATGATAATATCCAGTCTCTGCTAGAAACCATTGAAACAGCCTTATGTTTTCTCCCGGCAATCTATCTGCAGCAATTTGTATTCCCGTAACATACAGCTCTATACTCAGTAACATAATGACATACAGTAAGTGGACAGTCCATCGCTACATGACAAGAATACTAAGTTTCTACAGATTAATTTGTTATGTTTTTTTTTCTTTTAAATATTTTTTTTGTTTAATGGTTTAAAAAGGACACACAACAGTATTAGATAAAGCTTAGTTTTGGCCTTTAGTTTAACACTTAATTTAGCTTTCTGTAAATATAGGGGAGAAGCAGGATATTGGGCCGATTTCCCCAACCATTTTAGGTTGTATTCATGTCCCCAGGACAGGGATACAATTGAGTAGAATATGCCTAAACAGGAGATAATGGGTACACAGGAGCTGGTGCAACCCAGACCTTACCAGAGGCCCTGACCTAGTATACATTATTTGTAGCTCGTAGTCGGGCTTACTGTCACTTTTTTTCACCCCAAGGCCCACCAGGGCCTTAAATTGGCCTTGTATTAATGTACTGTTTTTGGTTCTAGTACAATAGCCTGGTTCAGGTACTGTATTTAATGAACATTTGTCACCACTCCTAATATGTCTATTTTAGTAAGCACTTGTATTTCCCATTATTTAAAAAACTCTCGACCTTCCTCTCTTAGAATTCTGGGTTGTGCCATTTCTGTGTTATTCTTTCTAGAATGCTACGAATACATTGTCAAATTAGTGTTCTCCATGTCAAAGAGGTGTTGGCAGTGGCTACATCTTTATATGTATATTGCAAGCCATACTATGGCATAGACACCTGAGCTTTAAATAGACAGGGGTACTGAATCAGTTTAAGGGTAGGGTCACACATATTGTATTTTGCTGTTTATTTGTTGCTGCAAATTTTCCTACCCATTGAAGTCAATAGATAGTAAATACGCAGCTGATTTTGCTACCCATTAACTTTACTGGGTATGAAAATATGCAGCAGAAAATATGCAGCAAAATATGTCACTTGTGACCCTAAGGAAAAAATAAATAAATGTGTGATTTGGAAATGTGCTCGGTTTTGTGTCTCCAGCATTAGCTGCCTTCCTACATAACCAATTGCCTGTGACAGATTAAGTATATCATAGGCCAATATAAATACAGACACTAGACCAGATACTCTAAACTAATACAGACCCCAGATCAGACCTCCTAAATAGACCTCAGACCACCCTAACTAATACAAACTCCATACTCTGATACTCAGAGTACATACTCCAGATCATACCACCTAAACTGATACAGACCCCAGTGCAATAATTAAAATTATTCATTCCACAGCCTCCTCAACATAAATTACTTATATCTGGGCATCCTCAGGAGTTATTATGGGTCCATGGTACTAGACTAAAACAGACTAGACCCTGTACACAGTTGCTCCTACCCTTCATGCAAGCCTAGACGCTCTAGGGGAACATGCACCATTACTCCGCCTTTAGCTGGGTCTTCAGGGTTGCAAAATAAGTTTGCTAACTGTATAGGATGTTACTGATCTGTACATAAATAGTTATTTACATTCCATATATATATATATATATATATATATATATATATATATATATATAGTATTATTTTCATGTTATATTTAGCAATTGCTAAAAATGGGATTCCTACCTTCTGCATAAATAATCTCAGAACTTTATGTCATTTCATCTTGCTCCATTCAACATCCATTGTTTTTTCCAGTACTTTTGGTAGAATGTAACACAAGCATGGATTAGTTTGTTTTGTAATGTATACAATAAATCAACCTTGTCTGTCTTTGGAATTATTGGCAAGTTTTATTAAAATACAACAAACTGGCTAATATACAGTGGGGATCAAAAGTTTGGGCACCCCAGGCCAGGTAAAAATTTGTATTAATGTGCATAAAGAAGCCAAGGAAAGATGGAAAAATCTCCAAAAGTCATCAAATTACAGATTAGACATTCTTACAATGTCAACAAAAGTTAGATTTCATTTCCATCATTTACACTTTCAAAATAACAGAAAACTAAAAAATGTCCTCTGCAAAAGTTTGGGCACCCTGCAGAATTTATACCATGCACTGCCCCCTTTGCAAAGCTGAGACCTGTGGCACAGGGAACATCTCATGAGTAGAAGGAAAAATGGATTCAATAAAATTTCAGCAAATTTTGGATGCTAACTTGATGCCATCTGTGAAAAAGCTGAAGTTAAAGAGAGGATGGCTTCTTCAAATGGACAATGATCCTAAACACACCTCGAAATCCAACGGGGGTTTACATCAAGAGGCGTAAACTGAAGGTTTTGCCATGGCCTTCACAATCTCCTGACCTCAACATAATTGAAAATCTATGGATAGACCTTAAAAGAGCAGTGTGTGATAGACAGCCCAGAAATCTCAAAGAACTGGAAGACTTTTGTAAGGAAAAATGGGCAAAGATACCTCAAACAAGAATTGAAAGACTCTTGGCTGGCTACAAAAAGCATTTACAAGCTGTGATACTTGACAAAGGGGGCAGTACAAGATATTAACTCTGCAGGGTGCCCAAACTTTTGCAGACACCATTTTTTTGTTTTCTGTTATTTTGAAAGTGTAAATGATGGAAATAAAATCAAACTTTTAACATATTATAAGAATGTCTAATCTGTAATTTGATGCCTTTTGGAGATTTTTCCATCTTTCCTTGGCTTCTTTATGCACATTAATACAAATGTATATATATATATATATATATATATATATATATATATATATATATATCACATATTGCATAAACCTTTTGCTCTGCATCTGCTCTGATTTAAATAATTTCTCTAAATTGCCATAAATGTCTTAAATGAATTCCACATGCATGTAATCAAAGCTCAATCCTCACTTCTATCATCACTGTAACATTCTACCTCAGACATTCCTAACTGTTTAACCTTATATTTCCGAAACCCCTAAAGAATGTGTCCACTCCTAAGGAACTCTTAATACCATTCCTGCCTCAAATAAGCATGCTGTAGATCAAGGTAAAACATTATAATTCTTGTCCAGTGCTATCATTTGGCTCAGATATATTTACTGCTTTGAATATTTGGGCAGATCTTGTTATTGCTGTGTTTTAGTTATGGCTTATAGCAGTTTACTGAAATTCAAAAAACAAACTTGAAAGAAGGTTGCAAGGTCTACATACACAGAGCAACAGTAAAATACTGATACCGTTTGACAAAGCCCCTAATGGCGTGAAACATGTTTCATTTGCCTCCATCCACATCCTGACCAGTCTTGCGTTGCATTCATCATGAAATAAAGCATCACCACAACACAGAGGGCAGCTCTTTTCATTATTCTATTTACTTCACAGTAAAATACTGATGCCACAGTCTAAACAGAAGCAGACTGTATGGAAATAGAAGATGGACATTGCCCCTTGCAGCCTATAAACTTGTATCCTTTTTCTTTTGCTTGTCTCATTAAATTGACATACACTGATTGTATTGGTTATGGTGTATATATGTTTTATTGGGATCTTACGATGTTCAGTTGCCTTGCAGGCTATTTAATGCACACTACAGTCCCCTGCGGTACTGCCAGGGCAGCCTGGAAGGAAGAAGCAAACTGTATGTTTTGACTCTGGTTTGATGCATCACCACATTGGGTGGAAAGGCTAGTAAGAGTTTATATAAGACTAATACTTGGTGTCATTTTGCAGAGTGCAGAAAAGTACCAAGAGTTTTTGGGGAAATTGGGGAACGTGACTGTGAGGGCTTTGGGGTTCTGAAAAGGAAGACACTACTGAATGTGTGAGTGGGTACTTACTTAGGATTGGATTGCCTTGTTGCATTTGTCACAGGAAAACAGTCAGATAGCTATTGATCTATAGTCATCTGGGCTGTTATGGTTTTGCCACAGAGCTTTGGGAAAACTCATGGTAACATAATTTTGGCTTTCAATGAGATGTACCATCGACCTTAAATTTTACTAAAAGAGATTTCTTTGGTTGCCAAAATATCCCATCACAGTATGTGGCGGGGAATTGTCGCTGCAGTGGAAGTAAAGGAATGAAGGAACATGTTTGTCATGGGATAAGGACGAATCAGCACAGAATAATACACTAAAATCCGTATTCTGGAGAAAGAATATTTTCCAAACAACTTGTACCAGAAAGTTATACAGATCTGTAAATAACTTCTATTGATAAAAAACAAAATCTATTGTATTGTGCCACAACGGTCCATTGGGGGTCCTGGTCTTCTCCTTCCCCCACCAATGGTGCCACTCTGTTGCTAGAGCCACCAACTCCATTGGTAGCAGGGATGGTTAACCTGTCAAGGAACAGGGCACTGGCATGTAAAACTGCCTGCTGGTGCCAGATTTAGACAGGTGACTGTTGGCCACTTTTGAGCCTCATGTTATACGTGTGCTGTATTCTTGGATTGCTTAGCCTCTGACTTTGATTTTGCCACTTATGATTCCTCCTGGTTCTGACCATGGATTGTGTACAGACTTGCCGTGTTGTGCCTTTCTGGTTCTGACCTAGTCTGTTTGTCTATTCTTCTTTTCCTAGGCTAGAGACCATAATCTGGTTGGGGGGTCACCACTTAAGATGGATCATCTTATTAGTTAGGGAGAGGGTACTGGGTGGAGATCAGGACTGCATTTCCCCCCTATGTAGCATCAAACCTTCCCATACATATTAGCTGCTGTATACTCTGGTGAAAGTCACATTTGGGGGGATTTATCATTGTCTTTAGAGCTGTTTTTTGTTTGGTTGGTGTTTTTTTTTTTTTTTAAACTTGCACAGACCAGTTGTTAAAGGGGTTATTCACCATAAGGTGATTTTAGTACATACCTGGTAGACAGTAATGGACATGCTTAGGAAGGATCTGCGCTTGTCTTGTGGCTAAAGGTTTTGAGATTACCTTAACACTGTGGCTAGCTGTTTGTGAACTGGTATTTCCTGTTTGACTTTTCTTTTTTGGACTACAAATCCCACAATTCCATTTTCCTCCCTCCCACACATCAGCCACCACACCCATTGAAACATAAATGAGCTGCATCCATTCAAATCAGTGTGGTATTCAATCAGGGTGCCTACAGCTGTTGCAGATTGATCTCTCTCCCACCAAGCAATCCCTCCACCCATTGAAGCAGACAGGCTTCCTGTCATGAGCTGGCTAGTGAGTCAGGTCTCGGCCACATTGCAACCTGCAAAAAATCTGAGTCAACAGTGATTTTGTATGCTGTTAAAAATAAATATTGGGGTGAAAATCACATAAGAATTGTGAGAAAACCGTCACACACAGGTACAGACACTGTATTATAAACTACACTAACTTTACAGTCCCTGTAGCTTGGTCAAATAAAAATAAAAATCCTGGAATACCCCTTTAAGGTTAGTCTTTTGCAGTGGTAATGAATTTATCATCTGAAACTTTTTTTTAACCCCTTAAGGACTCAGCCAATTTTCCCTGTAGGACCTGGCCATTTTTTGAACATCTGACCACTTTCACTTTAAGCATTAATAACTCAGGGATGCTTTTACCTTTCATTCTGATATCGAGACAGTTTTTTTGTGACATATTCTACTTTATGTTAGTGGTAAAATTTTGTCGATACTTGCATCGTTTCTTGGTGAAACATTCCAAAATTTGATGAAAAAATTGAAAATTATGCTTTTTTTTTTTTACTTTGAAGCTCTCTGCTTCTAAGGAAAATGAATATTCCAAATAAATTATATATTGATTTACATATACAACATGTCTACTTTATGATTGCATCATAAAGTTGACATGTTTTTACTTTTGGAAGACATCAGAGGGCTTCAAAGTATAGCAGCAATTTTCCAATTTTTCACAAAATTTTCAAAATCGAACTTTTTCAGGGACCAGTTTTGTTTTGAAGTGGATTTGAAGGGCCTTCACATTAGAAATTCCCCACAAATGACCGCATTATAAAAACGGCACCCCTCAAAGTATTCAAAATGACATTCAAAAGGTTTGTTAACTCTTTAGGTGTTTCACAGGAATAGCAGCAAATTGAAGGAGAAAATTCAAAATCTTCATTTTTTACACTCGCATGTTCTTGTAGACCCATTTTTTGAATTTTTACAAGGGGTAAAAGGAGAGAAATCTTCCTAAAATGTGTAACCCAATTTCTCTCGAGTAAGGAAATACCTCACATGTGTATTTCAAGTGTTCGGCGGGTGCACTAGAGGGCTCAGAAGGGAAGGAGCAACCCTCTGGAGAGTGAGTTTTTCTGAAATGGTTTTTGGGGGGCATGTTGCATTTTGGAAGCCCCTATGGTGCCAGAACAGCAAAAAAAAAAAAAAACACATGGCATACTATTTTGGAAACTTCACCCCTCAAGGAACGTAACAAGGGGTCCAGTGAGCCTCAACACCCCACAGGGGTTTCACGACTTTTCGTTAAAGTTGGATATGTAAATGATTTTCTTTTTTTTCCACTAAAATTCTAGTTTTCCCCCCAAATTTTAAATTTTTACAAGGGTTAATAGGAGAAAATGCCCCCCAAAATTTGTAACCCCATCTCTTCTGAGTATGGAAACGCCACATATGTGGATGTCAAGTGCTCTGTTGGCGCACTACAATGCTCAGAAGAGAAGGAGTCATATTTGGCTTTTGCAAATCTAATTTTGCTGAAATAGTTTTGGGGGGGGCATGTCCCATTTAGGAAGCCCCTTTGGTGCCAGGACAGTAAAAAAAAAAACACATGGCAGGGGTTCAGAGAGCCTTAACACCCCACAGGTGTTTCACAACTTTTCGTTAAAGTTGGATGTGTAAATGATTTTTTTTTCACTAAAATGCTATTTTTCCCCAAAATTTTACATTTTTACAAGGGGTAATAGGAGAAAATGCCCCCCAAAATTTTTAACCCCATCTCTTCTGAGTATGGAAACACCACATATGTGGATGTCAAGTGCTCTGTTGGCGCACTACAATGCTCAGAAGAAAAGGAGTCATATTTGGCTTTTGCAAATCTAATTTTGCTGAAATGGTTTTGGGGGGGGGGCATGTCCCATTTTGGAAGCCCCTATGGTGCCAGGACAGCAAAAAAAAAAACACATGGCATACTATTTTGGAAACTTCACCCCTCAAGAAACGTAACAAGGGGTACAGTGAGCCTTAACACCCCACAGGTGTTTCACAACTTTTCGTTAAAGTTGGATGTGTAAATTATTATTTTTTTCCACTAAAATGCTAGTTTTCCCCCAAATTTTACATTTCTGCAAGGGGTAATAGGAGAAAATGCCCCCCAAAATTTGTAACCCCATCTCTTGTGAGTATGGAAACACCACATATGGGGATGTCAAGGGCTCTGCTGGCGCACTACAATGCTCAGATGAGGAGTCACATTTTGCTGAAATGGGGGGGCATGTCACATTTAGTGCCAGAACAGCAAAAAAAAATTTTATCTGTAAATACATTTCTTTGGAGTAAGGACATACCTCATATCTGGGCGTAGATCGGCTCTGCTCACTGGTCACGGAGGAACGGGAGGGCAATCAGGGGCCTGGAGCTTCTAGACAGCTGCCTATGGAGCCATAACAGGGGGACCCCCCTCAAGGGGCATTATATGGGGTACACTAATAACTAACAAGGGGTACAGTGGGACATAAAATTATAAAACAGATTATGTTCCCAGAATGATGACCCAGAGCATAGCCAGAACTAAAAAATATGCCCACCCCAAACTCTATGCTCTGAATCATCATTCTGGGAATGTGATGTGTGTGGCCGTCCCTAACCTGTTGCCTCAAATGCGCACCCCGCTCAGGTGGAGAGAGAGCGCTGCGTATTTGAGGCAACATAAAAAGTCCCCGATGATAGTGACCCATGACCCATTTTTGGAAAAAAATACCCCCAGAGGTCTTATCAGTTTTTTCTTTTTTTTTATGAAATAGTTTTTTTGGGCAATTTAGTGGTTTTATGGGGTTAAATTTTCAAATGTACTCTGGACTTGGTACATTGGGGTCAAATTATGGAAAATTTAAATGAAGAGGGAAAATTTAGTACTCCATGGAAGTGTGATATTCCCTGAAGCAATCCTT
The DNA here is from genome assembly GCF_029499605.1 of Hyla sarda. Classification (NCBI taxonomy): domain Eukaryota; kingdom Metazoa; phylum Chordata; class Amphibia; order Anura; family Hylidae; genus Hyla; species Hyla sarda. The sequence continues at coordinate 226,427,657 of NC_079193.1, read as the reverse complement.
AATGCAGAGGCCCGGATGATCGGGGCAAGTGTCACATTGAGTTGTGGTGTCCTTCCGAATCCCCCTCCTGTTACACACTCTGCATTTTTTCTAGGATCGTCCCTTCTTTCCAGTGTGGGGGACCTCACCTGGAAAGTATTGGCCTGGGACGATCCTGGCACCTATAACTCCAGTTTCTTGGGAAGTCTGGCCTGCTCTTTCCCGGTCAGCAAAGATCAGGACCTTTAGGACTTCTTCCTGGAACTGGAGGTATGTCCCTGTGCTGCCAGCGTTCCGGTACAGTACAAAAGAGTTGTACATAGCAACCTGTACCATGTAGACCGCAACTTTTTTGTACCATACATGTGTTTTCCGCATGGCCATGTATGGCTTGAGGACTTGATCAACTCCCCCCATATACTGATTGTAGTCCAGAATACAATCAGGCTTGAGGACCGTTGTTGTGGTACCTCGCACAGGGACAGGTGAGCTGCCGTTACCATGAATAGTGGTCAGCATAAGGACATCCCTCTTATCCTAATACTTGACCAGCAACAGGTTTTCACAGGTAAGGGCACGGGAGTCACCCTTGGGAATAGGTGTTTGGATCAAATTTAGAGGAAGGCCTCTCTGGTTTCTCCGCATGGTCCCACAAGTGGATGTGGATCTGGCGGCAAGGGATGTGAAGAGAGGGATGCTGGTATAAAAGTTGTCCATGTACACGTGGTAACCCTTATCCAGCAATGGGTGCATAAGGTCCCAAACGATTTTCCCACTAACACCCAGAGTGGGGGAACAATCTGGGGGTTCAATACGGGAATCTCGTCCCTCATACACTCTAAACTTGAGAGTGTACCCAGAGGTACTCTCACAAAGTTTATAGAGCTTCACGCCATACCGTGCCCGCTTCGAGGGAATATACTGGCGGAAGATGAGTCTCCCCTTAAAACTGATAAGAGACTCATCAACTGAGAGCTCCCTTAGCAGTACGTAGGCCTCCAAAAATTTGGCCCCAAAGTGATCGATGACCGGCCTCACTTTGTAAAGCCGGTCATAGGTGGGATCACCTCGGGGTGGACATGCCTCATTATCTGCATAATGAAGGCATTTCCAAATAGCCTCGAACCGCTTACGTGTCATGGACATACTGTAAAGCAGGGTCTGGTAGAAGATGTCCGCGCTCCAGTACTGCCTGACACTGGACTTTTTGACCAGGCCCATATGAAGCAAGAGGCCCCAAAATGTCCTAATTTCTGCTGCACTGACGGCGTACCATTCATTGGACCTGGCCAAAAAAGAATCTGGGTGGTGGGCGATGAACTGCCTGGCGTACAGATTCGTCTGCTCCACCATTAGATTGACCAGGCTGTCACTGAAAAAATGACTGAAATAGTCAAATTCAGTGAACCCAGCCGTGTCAATCCGGATTCCGGAGTCGCCAACAAACTCCGGAACCCGTGGCTGAAAACCCTCTGGGGGTCTCCAGACAGGTTCACCGGAAGGGAGCTCCGGTAAAATCGCCTGGGGGGGGGGTCAGACTCCTAGTACGAGCGGCATCACCACTCGCACTAGTGCCAGCCACTGGGGCACTTTCATGGGGGGTGCGTGGCCTCGCCTGGCGGCATCTTCAGGGGGGCTCATCATCACTACTAGATGATGAGGAGGACAAGGAAGAACACAGGAATGTTGGATCTACCTCGTCCTCACTGGCAAATTGTGATTCGGAGGCAAGAAAAGCGAAAATGCCCGGCGAGCCATCGCCTTTTATCTACGGTGGAGGGGTGTGTGTGTGTAGTGAGTGCTTGGTGTAACTATGTATAACGGTGTGTGATTAGTAATCACACACCGTTATTTGTGCAAAAAAAAACAAAACACTGCGGCCCAAAGAAAAGGGGGGGGGGGGGGGCAAATCACAGCTTCCTGAACCCCTAACAGGGCCCGGGTCACGCTAAAAAAAATGTGGCGTACTCTTGAGCCCTATTAGGGGGTCAGGGGGGGGTTATTTTTTTACTTTTTTTTTTACTTTATTACATGGATCTCCCTACCTTTCCCTCTGGTGGATTCTGTCCCTGATCTAGGGGATCTTCGGGTCTCCTGAGGCGATCCGATGGGTGCAGAGGAGGGGTCCCTGGCTCCTCTTGCAGCTCTGACCGCTCACTGAACCCAGCTAACGGTCAGCGCTGCAGAGGATGCCGTTTAACCCCTCCCCTGCCGGCTGCTATTGGCTGGACGATCGCCCAGCCAATAGCAGCTCTCCTGGGGGGGGTGGCGAAATCGCCACCTCCCCATAGATACAGTAGGTGATAGGGGGTGTATTCTACACCCCCGATCACCTTGTATCTCCGGGTCATCGGGTCACACGATAAATTTAACCATTTAGTTGGTAGAAGAAATGTCCTCAATTATTATAAAACTGCATTGCAAGTCGCCAGGATCCACTCCTAATTTAAAGCAGAGGATACGGAGAGTCGCAATGCGAATAATAAAACATAAAATAGATAGAATTGTGTAACTGCAATATCTTTCTCACTATATGTAAACAATATGGGTTGCCTGGGTAGACGTCGGATGCCGAATCCACAGTGAACCACATTAAATGCTACATATCAAAACATTTTATCATTATAAATAAATAATCTCAATGATATAATCATTCATATGAAATTATTAAAAAGTTACAATAATACAAAAATTCCATTCTTAGGGAACGCTTCTCATCCAGGGGGTACCCCCAAGGTATTCTCAAAAAAGCTTACCAAAATGCAAAAGACAAAAACTGTTTGAATTGGTTACCCCTCAGGATAAAACCACAACACCACAAGAAAAAGACACTATAAATGACAAATCTAAAAATAATAATAAAAATACAAACAAATTTAAATATAATTTTGTCACTAATTATAATTGTAGAGCTAGTGAAATTAAAAATATTCTACAACGTAACTGGCCTATACTTTGTGGTGACCCAGTATTGAAAAATATTATACCTATGAATCCAGGTGTAACCTTACGGCGATCTAGAAATTTGCAGAGCCTGATAGCCCCCAACAGATTTAAAACCAATAACGGTGAAAATCAAATTATCTCTGAATCAAAACTGGGTTGCTTCCCTTGCAATAGACCATGGTGTCTGTGCTGCTCCATGATCAATGCTCCAAAGTTTTCTTTTGCATCCATTCAGAATTTACAAAAAAAAATGTAGAACATTAAAGGGGGATCTACGCCATGCCCCTAGTATCGATTGATACATCCAGCATAAATAATATGAGAGATAGGACTGCTAATGTCCAGGATGTGCTCTATAAAACTTAACTTTTAATATCAAAATTAAATGTAATAACAAGTGTCTATGTGTTATGACAAGATGAAGAAACAACTCGGTCTTATTAAAGACAACAACAAGGTGTACTCGGGGCTCTGCAGGGCCCAGCCAGTCCCAAGCCACCTCTCACTAGAGGGTGCAGTTAATTGCACACCTTTAGAGGAAAGTAATCAACACCCAACGCGTTTCTGCTCGCTTGTATATAGCGAATGTCCTCAGGGGGTATAAACAAAAGAATAAATCAATGACCGAGAGGATATCTTTTTATATGTTACCCTTATCCCGATCGTGGGATGTTCTATAGATATACCAATCATGGATTGGAACAAAGCATTTCTAAAGCATTGTTCCTATACCAGGTTTATTTGCATACTGGTCCCCTTGCCAATCGTGGCAATGACAGTTATGCATGAGTGATAGTCATCTATGCCTCTTTACCTGGCCAATCATAGTTTGTATCCAAGATAATTGAATTCCTCTATTTTATCTATCTTCAAACCATTTAACTAATACGTCTACAGACATCGGCATCTGCTATCTGACATTGACAGCGCGGCATGTGTTTGTTTACATGCGATCGCACGCCCCTGCTGGCGTCATGGGGGCGGTGCACGCCATGCTGCATATAAGCAGACCAGCCGACGGATGTGACGTCAGACGCCATCACTCCCCACACGAGGAGAGAGCGGCCGGACAACTCCGGCTCCCGCTGACAGCGGGACTGCGCCTGCATACAGTCTGCAGTTCGGCTAACCACTATCACTATCATTGAATAGTGTGGGATTTTCTTTCAGGTCCGTTCCCTCAAAATGGGTTTTCTTCTCTTTTGTAGGTGGACCTGGTTCATGCCGACTGCATCATACCTCTGTTTGCTTAAGTGACCCTAGGGATAGTATTTTCTTCCCCACAGGAATAAATGCCCTGCATATACTACACCTTGCAGGTTTTATTAGGGATAGAAATTTCTTTCAGGTTCCTGGGTCACTGTATTTATCTATTTACATATTATGCTATTGATGTCACTTTGTACTTAATTGACTTCTCTACTGTGCATATATGGAAATGTTCCTTTCTCTTAACAGTTGATGGATATGGATAATTCATATCCTCTCGGTCATTGATTTATTCTTTTGTTTATACCCCCTGAGGACGTTGTCTATATACAAGCAAGCAGAAACGCGTTGGGTGTTGATTACTTTCCTCTATAGGTGTGCAATTAACTGCACCAAGAAGAAACGTGGTCTCAAATGGCTGGAGGTGCTCAACCCCAAATGCGGTTGTGCATTTATACTGGGGGAGCAGATCCTGCCCTTGTAGTCCGTTGCGAAGGGCGATCCCCAGCATAAAAATGCATACAATGGAGGATGCCTGCAGCGGACTACAAGTGCCACAATAGAATCCTACACCAGATAAATGGTGTGGATGTGTAACAATTAGAATATAATACAGGAATATGGGTGCACTACTGTGGTAGATGTATACAATGACATTGGCTATCCCTCAACACTGATGTTAAAATTGAGACATTCGCCAGTGTATCCTTATATGAAGGACACACCAGAGCCCGCACACCAACGCCAAGGTTTCTCAAGATGGTGCGGGACATACGCTAATCCTACCTGTGCGTGATAAGCAAAACAGGGGCCAGTGGGCAATTACGGCAGCATTCGGTCGACTCACAACTTCCTCCCAGATACCCTCCAGCGTGACTGAGCACACATGCAATGGGAGGAGGGAGGCAAGCTGCAAGCCCCACCTGAGTTGGCTAATATGGGTGCCTGGCCTCACAGGTGCTACCTTAATGCTGCCTTGAAGATATTCAAGGCGCATTAATTTTGGAGTTTACACACCTCCAAGTATAAAATTTAAACAAACAACAAGAAGAAACGTGGTCTCAAATGGCTGGAGGTGCTCAACCCCAAATGCGGTTGTGCATTTATACTGGGGGAGCAGATCCTGCAGATCATTTAAGGATACACTGGCGAATGGCGAATGCGCCTTGAATAGGTAGGATTAGCGTAGGTCCCGCACCATCTTGAGAAACCTTGGCGTTGGTTTGCGGGCTCTGGTCTGTCCTTCATATAAGGGTACACTGGCGAATGTCTCAATTTTAACATCAGTGTCGAGGGATAGCCAATGCCATTGTATACATCTACCACAGTAGTGCACCCATATTCCTGTATTGTATTCTAATTGTTACACATCCACACCGTTTATCTGGTGTAGGATTCTATTGTGGCACTTGTAGTCCGCTGCAGGCATCCTCCATTGTATGCATTTTTATTCTGGGGATCGCCCTTAGCAACGGACTACAAGGGCAGGATCTGCTCCCCAGTATAAATGCACAACCGCATTTGGGGTTGAGCACCTCCAGCCATTTGAGACCACGTTTCTTCTTGTTGTTTGTTTAAATTTTATACTTGGAGGTGTGTAAACTACAAAATTAATGCGCCTTGAATATCTTCAAGGCAGCATTAAGGTAGCACCTGTGAGGCCAGGCACCCATATTACCCAACTCAGGTGGGGCTTGCAGCTTGCCTCCCTCCTCCCATTGCATGTGTGCTCAGTCACGATGGAGGGTATCTGGGAGGAAGTTGTGAGTCGACCGAATGCTGCCGTAATTGCCCACTGGCCCCTGTTTTGCTTATCAAGCACAGGTAGGATTAGCGTAGGTCCCGCACCATCTTGAGAAACCTTGGCGTTGGTGTGCGGGCTCTGGTGTGTCCTTCATATAAGGATACACTGGCGAATGTCTCAATTTTAAAATCAGTGTTGAAGGATAGCCAATGTCATTGTATACATCTACCACAGTAGTGCACCCATATTCCTGTATTGTATTCTAATTGTTACACATCCACACCGTTTATCTGGTGTAGGATTCTATCGTGGCACTTGTAGTCCGCTGCAGGCATCCTCCATTGTATGCATTTTTATTCTGGGGATCGCCCTTAGCAACGGACTACAAGGGCAGGATCTGCTCTCCCAGTATAAATGCACAACCGCATTTGGGGTTGAGCACCTCCAGCCATTTGAGACCACGTTTCTTCTTGTTGTTTGTTTAAATTTTATACTTGGAGGTGTGTAAACTCCAAAATTAATGCGCCTTGAATATCTTCAAGGCAGCATTAAGGTAGCACCTGTGAGGCCAGGCACCCATATTAGCCAACTCAGGTGGGGCTTGCAGCTTGCCTCCCTCCTCCCAATGCATGTGTGCTCAGTCACGCTGGAGGGTATCTGGGAGGAAGTTGTGAGTTGACCGAATGCTGCCGTAATCAAGCACAGGTAGGATTAGCGTAGGTCCCGCACCATCTTGAGAAACCTTGGCGTTGGTGTGCGGGCTCTGGTGTGTCCTTCATATAAGGATACACTGGCGAATGTCTCAATTTTAACATCAGTGTTGAGGGATAGCCAATGTCATTGTATACATCTACCACAGTAGTGCACCCATATTCTTGTATTGTATTCTAATTGTTACATATCCACACCGTTTATCTGGTGTAGGATTCTATTGTGGCACTTGTAGTCCGCTGCAGGCATCCTCCATTGTATGCATTTTTATGCTGGGGATCGCCCTTAGCAACGGACTACAAGGGCAGGATCTGCTCCCCCAGTATAAATGCACAACCGCATTTGGGGTTGAGCACTTCCAGCCATTTGAGACCACGTTTTTTGTTGTTTGTTTAAATTTTAAATTTGGAGGTGTGTAAACTCCAACATTAATGCGCCTTGAATATCTACCAGGCAGCATTAAGGTAGCACCTGTGAGGCCAGGCACCCATAATAGCCAACTCAGGTGGGGCTTGCAGCTTGCCTCCCTCCTCCCATTGCATGTGTGCGTAGTAACACTGGAGGGTATCTGGAAGGAAGTTGTGAGCCAGCCGAATGCTGCCGTAATTGCCCACTGGCCCCTGTTCTGTTTATCAAGCACAGGTAGGACTAGCGTTAGGTCTCGCACCAAAATGAGAAACCTTGGCGTTGGTGTGCGGGCTCTGGTGTGTCCTTCATATAAGGATACACTGGCGAATGTCTCAATTTTAACATCAGTGTTGAGGGATTGCCAATGTATTGTTTACATCTACCACAGTAGTGCACCCATATTCTTGTCTTTAATAAGACCGAGTTGTTTCTTCATCTTGTCATAACACATAGACACTTGTTATTACATTTAATTTTGATATTAAAAGTTAAGTTTTATAGAGCACATCCTGTACATTATCAGTCCTATCTCTCATATGCATCCATTCAGACTAAGCAAACATTTTCTATTGAACATAGAGTCAGCTGTGACACCCACTTTGCGGTATATCTTTTGAGTTGTAGTTGCCAACTAAAATACGTAGGTCGGACAATTCAGACTGTACGATCACGTATGTCTAAACATAGATCTAATATAAAAAATAGCTTTTTATTGCATAGTATATCCCGTCATTTTTCTGCAGTACACAATAATAATATAATATTAATGATTTGCAACTTACCATTTTAGAAATCATTCTGGCAATAACTCCTAATAGTCATCAAAAATTGATAAATCGAGAATCCTTTTGGATCTTCAAACTAGCTACGCTTACCCCTCAGGGACTTAATGAATCAATAGAGAATGTTCGATAGTCTGTTATATTATTTTCTTCATTGCATACTTATTTTTTTATCTTGTTCTGTATGTTATTTTTTAATTTTTGTATTATTGTAACTTTTTAATAATTTCATATGAATGATTATATCAATGAGATTATTCATTTATAATGATAAAATGTTTTGATATGTAGCATTTAATGTGGTTCACTGTGGATTCGGCATCCGCCGAGTCGGGTTCCCTCTGAAGCCTTGTATTCTTTTGCCTGATATTTATCGGAGGGCAGCAGACGACCTAACCTATTTCTAAGCCTACAACATTGTTGTGTATGAGGTTGCACAACCACCCAGGGTGAGCAATTTATATAATTACCTCACCATTGGATCGCAAACGTTACTACTCTATGGAGCGCCTGTTTTCCTTATTCCTTCCTCAGGGTTGGCTTGGCCTCTCAGGACTGGGCTATGTATATATCATTCACCCTGATTACCTGGTTATCTACATGTATTAGGGAGATGTTGTAGTTTGTACACAGTTCATATTCAGCTGTCTGACTCTGCATTCTGGACATAATTAGCACAATCCATATATGTTGTGCACAAAAACGCATCTGACAAAAAACGCACCTTGTGAATACAGTCGTAAGGATTTTTGTGTCATTTTCCCATTTTTTTTAAGGTTTATTGTTCCAAAAAGGCGAACATCTCAAAATCCACGTTGAGGCCATACGGTACCAGTGTGTTAAGGTTGAAAATCCACCTGCATTCAGCTTTGGATAATTGGGAAATATAGTTTCCTCCTCTCCAATGGGAATGTATATATTCAATTCCATAAAAATGGGACCCTTGGAAGGAGGCATTATGTTTGTCCGCATAATGTTTGGAAAGAGGATGTCCTTGATGTTTTCTCCCTATGTTGTATAGGTGCTCACTGATACGTTTCCATAAGGGTCTCTTCGATATATGTTTTGCCGCACGGGCAATTTATCCCATATATGACTCCTTTGGTTTTACAATTAATATGGGTTAATAACGGGACTTAATATCATCTTCACTCTGCAGTACGCAGGTAGAGACGCCGCCGGCCGGGGCAGATCTCCCTGCAAACTGCACGGATTACTATACAGTCCAGTATCATCGTCAGAAACATCGCGGATACTGGAGGAATAGGATCGGACCAGAAATACACATCGATAAAGGTAAAATATCTTCCCATATATATTCAAAAACTTGGTTAAGGTGTGACAAGTACATCTCGCTCTGAAGCAAAGAGGCGTGGGTGTGCACACACTACTGTGCGTACTCATTCACATACGTATATCGGACAGCAGAACAATTTGTAAGACCTCTACTAGCGCTACTGCCGGTCAAATAACTTTGTTTTGTATCTATTATTCTAATGGTTATACAGGGATCCATTAGATCGGCAATATAAGCTGCTGTGGGGCACATAACTTTTTCCATAGCGCCAAGGTGTTGAGTATCCATTTTTGTATACAAGTTGTAATCCCTGTCAAACACCAGGCAGCACAATGGAATTGTGGGAGGATCGCAGGAACCGCATTTCCCACATTCAAAACTTTTTTCAAAACACTAAAGATAAACAGGATATACACCATATAACAGTGGATGAGGAACTTAATAAAGCTATAACAAATTTTAAAAAATTGGAGAGACTGTTAATTTGTGAGATGAGGGATCTATGGGAAATTGCTACTTTGGAAAAATACCTAGAATGGGACATAGTCCCAAAAGGACTACAAGTTCATAAAGCTTTATCAGGGGACCTGGGAGACCCCACCACTCTAGATGAATGGAACAATATGTTCCACACATTCTCCAGACAGGCAGTACTTTTTGTCATACAAAAAAGAAAAACAACCAAGATATACAACCATTTAAAGATTACCAAGAAGTAATTCATTTATCTGGTAGCATTAAACACCGCATAAAATTAAAGGAAGATGAAATCCTCAAGAAAAAAACAGAAAAAATTATTGAGGGATGCAGTACCTAATGACTCACAGCTATTTGGAGAAATTATACAGACTAATGAGGAGTCTTATATTATGAATGAAATGAGGGGGGATAACTCCCCACATCCCAATGAAATTGATATATCCAACCTATCTGTGTACAACTCCTTATCACAATCTATACCATCACCCTCAAGGTTTATAGACATCACCTCTATGGGGGAAGCTGCAGCAGATATAGAATGCCAACTAGTCAACCCCAAGGATCCACAGAGAAACTCTAACACCATACTATACAATGTTTCCACCACTAACCGATTCTCCCCCATAAGTGAAACACCCACAGAAAAAGAACCAGTAGTAAGACCTCTGCCAAATATGCATAATACACATACTAAAGAAAAAGAATATACAGGAAATCAGTCCAAAACACATACTAATTATAAGCAGAGATGAGTCACAAAGAGGGTTTCGCAAAACAAACATTTTTTTCAAAAAAGAACACAAAGAACAGGAAAAGGGGTACAAGAGGAGGGCAATTCTCCCCCCCCAAAAAAGAAACAACCATTAGAAATCACGGAAAAAGAGGATGGATGTGGGGACCAAAAAATCTATAACCTCAGTCACTACAGTTCTACAGAATCAGAAATGAATCTACTACGAAAGGGTCTCAAATTTGCCCCCTCAGCACGGTTTAACAAATTTGAGGCCTACGTAGGGGTCAAGAAATTCATGAGGAACCTATCCCTTAAAAAGCACCTTTTGAAAAATCCCTTACAGACATCATTAGATCCCTCTCCAGATATATATATCAACACACCTCTCTAAAGAAAAATCCACCTTTTGCCCCACAAAAGAATATTCTGAGTCATTTAAAACCTTTGAAAATATGGTCGCTAGAGATATACGTAAAATTTTTATAAATACTAAATACCTTCCATCCAATTTGAATAAAAAGGAAAAACTAGCCATAAAATCTTTCCAAACTAATAATGACATTGTAGTACGGCCAGCAGATAAGGGTGGTAGCATAGTTCTCCTAAATAAAGAAGATTATCATCAAGAATCACTATGCCTGCTAAATGACGGACACACATATCCAGATATATATATTAACACACTTCTCTAAAGAAAAAAATCCACCTTTTGCCCCACAAAAGAATATTCGGAGTCATTTAAAACCTTTGAAAATATGGTCGCTAGAGATATACGTAAAATTTAAAGAAATACTAAATACCTTCCATCCAATTTGAATAAAAAGGAAAAACTAGCCATAAACCTTAAAAAAAAATGGAAAAATGACACAAAAATCCTTACGACTGTATTCACAAGGTGCGTTTTTTGTCAGATGCGTTTTTGTGCACAACATATATGGATTGTGCTAATTATGTCCAGAATGCAGAGTCAGACAGCTGAATATGAACTGTGTACAAACCGCAACATCTCCCTAATATATGTAGATAACCAGGTAATCAGGGTGAATGATATATATAGCCCAGTCCTGAGAGGCCAAGCCATCCCTGAGGAAGGAGAACGTCATTTTCCGAAACGCCTATGGATTTTTTTGGCCCAACTATCTCTTTGTAGTGACGTCACTCAAAGCTACGGGACTTACTGTTACGCCGAGCGCTCCGGGTCCCTGCTCCTCCCCGGAGCGCTCACGGCGTCTCTCTCCCTGCAGCGCCCCGGTCAGTCCCGCTGACCGGGAGCGCTGCACTGACATGGCCGTCGGGGATGCGATTCGCACAGCGGGACGCGCCCGCTCGCGAATCGCATCCCAAGTCACTTACCCGTCCCGGTCCCCTGCTGTCATGTGCTGGCGCGCGCGGCTCCGCTCTCTAGGGCGCGCTCGCGCCAGCTCTCTGAGACTTAAAGGGCCAGTGCACCAATGATTGGTGCCTGGCCCAATTAGCTTAATTGGCTTCCACCTGCTCCCTGGCTATATCTGCTCACTGCCCCTGCACTCCCTTGCCGGATCTTGTTGCCTTGTGCCAGTGAAAGCGTTTAGTGTTGTCCAAGCCTGTGTTACCTGAACTCTTGCTATCCATCTTGACTACGAACCTTGCCGCCTGCCCCGACCTTCTGCTACATCTGACCTTGCCTCTGCCTAGTCCTTCTCTCCCACGCCTTCTCAGCAGTCAGCGAGGTTGAGCCGTTGCTAGTGGATACGACCTGGTTGCTACTGCCGCAGCAAGACCATCCCGCTTTGCGGCGGGCTCTGGTGAACACCAGTAGCCTCTTAGAACCGGTCCACCAGCACAGTCCACGCCAATCCCTCGCTGACACAGTGGATCCACAACCTGTAGCCGAAGCGTGACATTAGATCCGGCCATGGATCCCGCTGGGGTGCCGCTGCCAAGTCTCGCTGACCTTCCCACGGTGGTCGCTCAGCAATCGCAGCAGATTGCCCAACAAGGACAGCAGCTGTCGCAGTTGACCGCCATGTTACAGCAACTTCTGCCTCTGCTACAGCAGCAACCATCTCCTCCGCCAGCTCCTGCACCTCCTCCGCAGCGAGAAGCCGCTCCTAGCCTCCGCTTGTCCCTGCCGGACAAATTTGATGGGGACTCTAGACTCTGCCGTGGATTTTTGTCTCAATGTTCCCTGCATATGGAGATGTTGTCGGACTTGTTTCCTACAGAACGGTCTAAGGTGGCGTTCGTAGTGAGCCTTCTTTCAGGAAAGGCCTTGTCTTGGGCCACACCGCTCTGGGACCGCAATGATCCTGCCACAGCCACAGTCCAGTCCTTCTTCGCTGAAGTCCGTAGTGTCTTCGAGGAACCAGCCCGAGCTTCTTCTGCCGAGACTGCCCTGCTGAACCTGGCCCAGGGTAATTCTTCAGTGGGCGAGTACGCCGTCCAATTTCATACTCTTGCTTCCGAATTATCATGGAATAACGAGGCTCTCTGCGCGACCTTTAAAAAAGGCCTATCCAGTAGCATCAAGGATGTGCTGGCCGCACGAGAGATTCCTGCCAACCTGCAAGAACCTATCCATTTGGCCACACGCATTGACATGCGTTTTTCTGAGAGACATCAGGAGCTCCGCCAGGAAAAAGACTTAGATTTCTGGGCACCTCTCCCACAGTATCCTTTGCAATCTACGCCTGGGCCTCCCGCCGAGGAGGCCATGCAAGTGGATCGGTCTTGCCTGACCCAGGAAGAGAGGAATCGCCGTAGGGAAGAAAATCTTTGTCTGTACTGTGCCAGTACCGAGCATTTCTTGGTGGATTGCACCGTGCGTTACCGCACAAAACCCCTCTTAATGTGCATTGGACCCCACCACGAAAGGATTGAATTTTTCGTCCTCCCCAACTGCACCTCTGAGGTCCTCCTCGGTCTGCCATGGCTCCAGCTTCATTCTCCCACCCTTGACTGGACCACTGGGGAGATCAAGAACTGGGACTCTGCCTGCCACAAGAGATGCCTCTCCCCCCCTCCCAGTCCCGTCAGGCAAGCCTCAGTGCCTCCTCATGGCCCCCGTCCTTGTGTCACCCTGCCCCGTGCCAAGCTTCACCTTCTGCCCTCGCTCCCCATTCCCACTCCTGCTGTACTGCCTGCCTTTGAGGAAACCCTCCATTCACTCCCGGTGTCCTCGTCCCAGGTAAAGCAGTTGTCGGACAAAAAAAGGGGGAGACCTAAGGGGGGGGTACTGTTACGCCGAGCGCTCCGGGTCCCTGCTCCTCCCCGGAGCGCTCATGGCGTCTCTCTCCCTGCAGCGCCCCGGTCAGTCCCGCTGACCGGGAGCGCTGCACTGACATGGCCGTCGGGGATGCGATTCGCACAGCGGGACGCGCCCGCTCGCGAATCGCATCCCAAGTCACTTACCCGTCCCGGTCCCCTGCTGTCATGTGCTGGCGCGCGCGGCTCCGCTCTCTAGGGCGCGCTCGCGCCAGCTCTCTGAGACTTAAAGGGCCAGTGCACCAATGATTGGTGCCTGGCCCAATTAGCTTAATTGGCTTCCACCTGCTCCCTGGCTATATCTGCTCACTGCCCCTGCACTCCCTTGCCGGATCTTGTTGCCTTGTGCCAGTGAAAGCGTTTAGTGTTGTCCAAGCCTGTGTTACCTGAACTCTTGCTATCCATCTTGACTACGAACCTTGCCGCCTGCCCCGACCTTCTGCTACGTCTGACCTTGCCTCTGCCTAGTCCTTCTGTCCCACGCCTTCTCAGCAGTCAGCGAGGTTGAGCCATTGCTAGTGGATACGACCTGGTTGCTACTGCCGCAGCAAGACCATCCCGCTTTGCGGCGGGCTCTGGTGAACACCAGTAGCCTCTTAGAACCGGTCCACCAGCACGGTCCACGCCAATCCCTCGCTGACACAGTGGATCCACAACCTGTAGCCGAAGCGTGACACTTACTATCATCTTCACTCTGCAGTACGCAGGTAGAGACGCCGCCGGTCGGAGGAGATCTCCCTGAAACTGCACGGATTACCATACAGTCCAGTATCATCAGCAGAAACATCGCGGATACTGGAGGAATAGGATCGGACCAGAAATACACATCGATAAAGGTAAAATATCTTCCTATATATATTCAAAAACTTGGTTAAGGTGTGACAAGTTGATCTCGCTCTGTAACATAGAGGCGCGGGTGTGCACACACTACTGTGCGCACTCATGCACATACGTATATCGGACAGCAGAACAATTTGTAAGACCTCTACTAGGGTTACTGCTGGTCAAATAACTTTGTTTTGTATCTATTATTCCAATGGTTATACAGGGATCCATTACATCGGCAATATAAGCTGCTGTGGGGCACATAACTTTTTTCATAGCACCAAGGTGTTGAGTATTCATTTTTGTATACAGATTTGTAAATTACTTCTATTTAAAAATCTTAATCCTTCCAGTACTCAAAGGGGTACTCCACTGCTCCAGTGCAAATAAAACAAAGTCTACCATACAGTCAATTCATCAGACTTAAAAGGATTAATACATTAGAAACTGACTACCAAGTGCAAGCAGAAGATTTGAAAATACGCCTACGAGCCAGAGGTTATCCAGAAAACATCATAGAGCGGGCTTATCAAAAAGCCCTAAACGGAATAGGGCCGAGTTCTTAAATGCAAAAAAATACAAAAGGAAAAACTCAGATTCAAAAAGATTTGTTTTTTCATTCTCAAACACACCACTTAATAATACAATCAAACAGGCAATTCACAAAAACTGGAATATTTTAGAACAAGATGGAGATTTAGAAAGAAAAGCGAAGAACAAACCCAATATTACATTTAAACGTAACCACACAATAGGGTATCTATTTAAGAAAACACGGAGTAAGAATGCACAAAAACGCAAAAAAATCGCAACAACTGGTTCGCTAAATCGTGAGTGACAGGCAATTATGCATGCGGCCAGTGTGCATACTGTCCTCAGAATATGAAAGCAAGTTTCATTATGCTAGGTGGCGAGGATATTCGTGTGCAACAGTTCATTACATGCAAGAGTAATTATGTAGTATACTGTATATGTTGTCGTTGCAGTTATTTCTATATAGGCAAGACTAAGTGACAGCTATTTACAAGATTTCGGGAGCACCTTTATTCCCTGAGGACAGGAAAGGGGGTCCCGAAATTGATCAAGCATGTAATTGAGATTGATAATGGTGATCCGAAAGTATTAAAATTCGCAGGATTGCAACATGTCCCTGTTCAGATAGATGGTCGGGACAGGGACAATGAATTAATTAAAATGGAAACCAGATGGATCTTAAGAACGGGTGCTCTAGGACCAGCAGGGTTAAATGATAGGGCAGAATTTGGCCCTGTAATATTGTTTTTAATGGTTTTATAATCTGTAACTTCACATAAGGTGTTTCTTTTAGAGGTGTTGGTCCCTCCCCTTCACTAACCTGTTAAAAGCACACCTGTGATGAGAAGGAAGCAAAGAGACCGGAAGAAGTTCCACACTGGAACGAAACGGACGTTGTCTCTGTACTGCACTCCCCACCTGTCTGCACCCCTTGTCTCTGACGAGGTGTTTTAAGACACAAGAATAAAGAAGTCTTTTTGATACGGCACTCTGGTGAGTTATCCATCCTTTCCTTTCTTCAGCTATTTGCTATATAGACTTGCATTGAAAGGGCGGGGCGTGACATCACGTGGGATGTGGTCGTGACATCACAATACCTGCAGCCCGCACCCAATGTTCAGAACAAAATGTTCCTAACACTTTGTCAATAGAGTAACCCTTTAACACCTCTGTCCATGCCACTAACTGTCCAAGCAAATCCCCATAGCAAACCTCTCCTGCTCTGGGCCGTTCCTGACATGGACAGAGGTGTCAGCAGAGAGCACTGTGGTCAGACTGAAAAGAAGTCCAGAAAGAAATACAACTTCCTCTGTAGCATACAGCAGCTAATAAGTACTGGAAGGATTAAGGTTTTTAAATAGAAGTTAATTACAAATCTGTTTAACTATGGGGCACCAGTTGATTTAAAATTTGTTTTCCACTGGAGTACCCCTTCAATGTTACCAACATACATTATACATCAATCCACTACTTTAATTGAGCCCGGTCTTATCATATTTGTCATTGCTTGTAGTTAGCTGAAAAATAGTAATAAATAAACTACAGAATCTATTCATTTTCTTGAATAATTCAGATCTGTTCTTTTATTAGAATGCAAGAGAAATATGTACAATTATTTGTTTCCACGTCTTTTGTTGTATGAACACCTGCTGGAATGCTGGAACATGCTCTGATGAAATCATTTAACATAACCTTAAAAATAATGATAGCATTTTAATTACCTTTCTGCGGAAGAAAACAAGAAATGCCACTTCACTCGAATTATTCTTCTACACTTATTAGGTTTTCAGTCCTTTTAAATGTCACTTTTAATAGACGACCTTTCTTATTTTTTACTGGTAATAGTATAGCTTATTTGTCAGAAGCTATTAGGTGTATCCTCCTCCTATTCAGACAGAAAGCCAGCAATAAATGCTGAGTGGAACACATTATAAATTAACTATTATTTTTAGGGAAACCTAAAGTTTGTTTCAGTCATACCAGAAGTGAAAGTAGATAATTTGCTTGTATTGTCACAGGAAGGGGAAAGAATTACAGGGAAGCCTCCTTGAGATGACTTCCCGGAAGTGCACAAAAAAAGGTCTTCTAGGCAGGTTGTCTTCTTAAAGAGTGCAAAAAACTTGGAACTTAGAATTGTTTTTTGGAGGGGTTCCACTGCACTTAAAAAAAAGGTCAATACTTACTAGACATTGAGGGGAATTTATCAAACCATTTAGACTTCATGCGACAACTTTAGACAAAAAAAAAAAAAAGTCGCAGGGAGGCCCCGTGAACATTGTTTGCAATATTTTGTTTAGAATGTTTAAAGTTCATAACCATGAAGTGTTCTTATTTAGAGCACTATATGCAGTGGTCACTTATTTAGCATGTGTGACATTTTGTGAAATGTTGCTCAAAAGTCGCACAAATGTCACACGGGCAACTATTGACAGGGCTCAATGCGACAATTGTATTGAAGGGGTACTCCAGTGAAAAAAGTTTTTTTTTCATATCAACTGGCTCCAGAAAGTTAAACAGATTTGTAAATTACTTCTATTAAAAAATCTTAATCCTACCAGTACTTATCAGCTGCTGAAGTTGAATTATTATTTTCTGTATGACAACAGTGCTCTCTGCTGACACCTCTGTCTGTCTCAGGAACTGTCCAAAGTAGGAGCAAATCCCCATAGCAAACCTCTCCTTCTCTGGACAGTTGCTAAGCCATTGTCAACTAAATGAAAATAATTTAAAATAGTAACTGTTAGGATACTAGGAAAGAAAGTTTTCCTGTGATGTGGATACTCCAATTCTCACGGTGCATACTGTCTTATGGTCTCCATTTTGGCACCAGTTGTGTAAATGATAAACTATTGTATGGTATTGGTCTTGGCATTCAACAGAGCAACTACCCTGGCAGTTATATATGTTGCTTATCTAAACCTATCTGCTATACACATACTGTAATAACATTGTAAGGCTTTGTTCACACATTATAAAATGAATGGCAAAATATGCATTAGCCTAACTTTGTGTATGCCTACCTGTAGTGAGTGTCCTACATGTTCATGTAGTGAGTGTGTTTATCTGATGTTTTTTTTCTCATTACTTTGAAAAGTGTCCTTAATATAGCAAAATGAATAGTTATTGTTGTATCTGTCAAAATAATACTATATTATTGTGATAGCCTGTGGGATGTAGGGTATGGGGAGTATAGCTGTGTGGTGATTAAAGGGTGCTTGTTAACCCTTGCTATTCTTGATGCCAGGGTGAGGGCTCCTCAGTGATGCTTGTCCTACCACCACCCTTTCTAAGAGCGATAGGGAGGTAGATAATAATTATAATGTCCACAGACTTTAAGTATTAGGCGCTGTTCCACTGGATTTAGGGGATTTAATTGCAGTCCAGTAGTCACGCTAGCATTAGCGGGGGTAGTTTTAGAACTCACGGTTTTAGTTCAACTGAGGCCGGTAGGTTTTTCAGGCCTAGTGTGTCTTTGCAAGTTGCGCAGATCCATCCTGCTAGTCCGGCATCCACGAGAGCAGCAACCCAAGAGAGCGATAATTGGCTACAGCTCCCTAATATGGGCAGGGGCTTGACTAGTGCTAATGGGTCCATACGTATGTTAATCACCATTACAAAGGCTTGTGGGCAACACGTGACCCAAGGACCTCCAAAGGTCGTCTAACATACCATAGAGGATACTTAACGTGGTCACATGACCGAAGGTCCTGCGACACTAAACAAGGTAAGTACTTTACATTATATTAGATATACACTATTATTAAATATATACATGTATTAACATTAGAGAATTAGATTTGAGGAGAGGCGACTAGGGGCTGTCCCACCTGAGGGACCCTACCTGAGCGTAGTTACTCTGACTTTGGGGACCTCTACACTAGGTACGGTATGTAATACAGTACCGGGATACCACATTATCAAAACAGTTCTGATGATGTCAAACCTTAGCCAATACTACAGGACATCACTGATTTATTATGGATCTGTATAATACAAAGCCATACTATAGCTCTGTGCTGTTGGTACTGTTATTGTTTTTTTTCCGAGACAGAGCATGTTAATATTGAACTTCATGGAAGTAATTTATGAACAGCAATAACTTTCACCAGTACTTAAAAGTTATATTTTTGGGTCACAAAACTATTCATCGATAAAATATGTTTTAGTTGAGCATCTAAACAATTGTACTTACTGATTTACCTCCACCCGAAGAAAGACATAACAGTTTTGAACTATATATAATAAAATAACTGATTGTCCAACAATGTAACATGAAATACAAGCCACAGACTGAAAACACTGAAAATGAGTGACATATTTTGCACCTAACACAATGTGACAGATGATGGACTACCGGCCACCTTTAAGGGAGAAGCTGTATGAGATTTACTGTGCTTTCCATATAATTAAGTTGTCCTAATGATGTCTAGTTACAGTGTAAGGGAATGTAAGATGTTCTAATGATTATACAGCAAGCTAAATAAACATGTAGCTACCTCAGCTTCAGGGATCAATCTGTCTTCCTTGCCGTGATTTACTCACATTGTAGCTGACAAGACTACACGTTCCATCCATTGTGTGCACAGAATAAGATTGTTTGCAATTTGCAGTTAAAGACCAAGTGCCATAACTATCCGCTGCTAAACTGAATCTGTTTAAGGAAATATCAAATATGGCAGCATCAGACCACCGGCCATTCTACAAACTACATAGGTTGCAAGTGTAATGCTGACCATTAAAGCAATTCACTTTAATTCTTCTCCTTATGTAGCATAGTTTGTCAGTGACAGATCTTTTGAGCAGCACAAGATCTTTTGAGCAGTATATAACCGTATGCCTACAGATAGCCATAAAGCCCACTTAAATGTGCAGTCACCAGATATGGTTTATTAGTTTGCCAATAAACATCTGAATGATTCATTGGCAAAATTCAGATGGGCCTGTAAATGTGATTTCTTGAGCAGGGGGACCTGGCTTAGTGTGTTACCAATTGTTTTCTTACTGACTTTGACTTTGGTCACTGTATAGTTCTTGGCAGATACATCATTGTTCTCATGATCATTGTAACTCCACAAGGTGAAATCTTACATGGAGCCCCCGACAGAGGGACCATCTGTGAATAATTGCACCAACTGTTGTAAACTTCTCAACAAGCGACTTGGCGATGGTCTTGTAGCCCATTCCAGCCTTTTATAGGTCTATAATCTTGCCCTGACATCCTGGACAGATCTTTGGCTTTGGCCATTGTGGTGATCTGATTGACTGATTGCCTCTTTGGACAGGTGTCTTTTATACAGGTAACAAGCTGAGAATAGGAGCACTCCCTTAAAGAGAGTGTTCTTAATCTCAGCTCATTACCTGTATTAAAGAAACCTGGGAGACACAGATCTTGCTGACTGACACGGGATCAAATACTTAGTTTATAAAGTAAGATGCAAATCAATTTATGACTAATTTGATATGTGTTTTTTTTTTTTTTTGGGGGGGGGGATTTTTTGTTGTTACTCTGTCTCTCACTGTTAAAATAAGCCTACCATTTAAATTATCGTCTGATCCTTTCTTTGTCAGTGGGCAACTGTACTAAATCAACAGGGGGTAAAATAATGTTTCCCTTCACTGAATACATGTAGCCATTATTTTGCTCCTCTGTATTGTAGATTTTTAAGAGATACAAAATATTGCTCTGGAGTTTGGCACATAATAAAAAATAAGTGTTCCTGCGCCTACATGTTAACTTCTTAAAGGGGTACTCCTGCCCTAATACATCTTCCCCCTATCCAAAGGATAGGGTATAACATGTATAACCGCGGGGGTCCTGCCACTGAAGACCCCCGCAATCTGTCATTGCGCACCCACCTTTGTGAGCGGGCGGACGATGAAGAGGCCGGTAGGGATCCTCCCGTCTTCCTCTCAGCTGATCGGGACATGGGGATTATGTCGCGATTCTCCCGTTTAACCCGACTGAGCTGCTGGGACACTTTTAGTTTTGTTTTAGATGCCACGATCAATGTTGATCTCGGCGTCTTAAGGGTTAATGCCGGGCATCGGCCAAATCGCCGGTGCCCACAATTAGCCGTGGGTCCTGGCTGCCCTTAGCAACCGGGACCCACCGGGTTTAACCCATTCTCCGCTGGTGGGAAATGTTTAAACCCGGTAAATGGGACCAGGGCGTACAGGTAAGTCCTGCGTCCTCAACCCCTTAAGGACCCAGGGCATTTGGGTACGCCCTGGCACCCTGGTGCTCCCCGGTCCTGGGCAGGGACCAGACCGGGATGACTGCTGATATGTATCAGCAGGCATCCCGTGCAATTGTCCAGGGAGGTCCTGAGACCCCCCATGTCAGCGATCGCAGCAAATCGCCAGTTAATTAAGACCAGCAATCTGCGGCGATTCCGAGTCATACGGGTCTCTGGTGACCCGGAAAACCCACAATCCCCCTGAAGTGATAGGAGTGAGGTGGCAGGAGTGACACCCCTCCTATTCCTGCTATTGGTTGGTCAGAAGCGACGACCAATAGCAGATTGGGGGCGGGGGGGTTAAAGATCGGTTCCCCCATTCTGCCCACTTAGAGTAGTGCGGGCAGAACGGGCGAACTGTCCTGTGACCGGTGTCGGAGGTTCACTTACCATCGGCAGTGGCGGATGCGATGATTGGTGCCGGTGATCGTCAGGCGGTGATAATGTGCGGCTGGCTCCCTGGTGTGGCGTGCTGCAGACTATGGAAGCCGGTGAGTTGCCTAGCAACATCTGGAGGGCTACAGTTTGGAGACCACTATACCGTGGTCTCTAAACTGTTTAGAAGCGGCGTTCAAAGTTGAAATCCGCATCTAAAGTGAAAGTAAATCATTGCCGGTTAGCTCAGGGGGCTGTTCGGGATGTGAAATCACGGCATCCCGAACAGCTGTGACACAGCAGGAGGGTCCCTTACCTTGCCTCCTGGTGTCCGATCACCGAATGACTGCTCAGTGCCTGAGATCCAGGCATGAGCAGTCAAGCGGCAGAATAATTGATCAATGATTTCCTATGAGAAACCATCGATCAATGTAAAAGATCGGTGTGTGCAGTGTTATAGCCCCCTATGGGAGCTATAACATTGTAAAAAAAGTATTTAAAAAAAGTGAATAAAGATATTTAACCCCTTCCCTAATAAAAGTTTGAATCACCCCACTTTTCCCATTAAAAAAAAAACTGTGTAAATAAAAATAAACATATGTGGTATCGCCGCGTGCGGAAATGTCCGAATTATAAAAATATATTGTTCATTATAGTCCAAAATAGTGTATTTTGGTCACTTTTTATATCATGAAAAAATGAATACATCAATAAGTCCTTTGAATACAAATGATACCGCTAAAAACTTCAGATAATGGCGCAAAAAATGAGCCCTCATACGACCCCATACGCGGAAAAATAAAAAAATTATAGGGGTCAGAAGATGACAATTTGAAACGTATACATTTTCCTGCATAAAGTTATGATTTTTCCAGAAGTACGACAAAATCAAACTTATATAAGTAGGGTATCATTTTAATCGTATGGACCTACAGAATAAAGAGAAGGTTTAATTTTTACTGTGTAGAAACTGAAGCCCCCAAAAGTTACAAAATGGCGTTTTTTTTTTTCAATTTTGTCTCACAATGATTTTTTTTCCGTTTCGCCCTAGATTTTTTGGTAAAATGACTGATGTCATTACAAAGTAGAATTGGTGGCGCAAAAAATAAGCCATCATATGGATTTTTAGGTGCAAAATTAGGATTAAGGAGTTATGATTTTTTAAAGCTAAGGAGGAAAAAACGAAAATGCAAAAACTAAAAAAAAACAGTCCTTAAGGGGTTAAAGTTGGATGGGAAAGCAAAATTTTTTTTTTAACTAAAATGCTGGTGTTACCCTAAATTTTCAGGGGAAAATAGGAAAAATAGCCCCCCAAAATTTGTAACGTTATTTCTTCTGAGTAAGAACTTACCCCATATGTAGATGTAAAGTGCTCTGCGGGTGAACTACAATGCTCAGAAGAGAGGGAGCACCATTGGGCTTTGGTGAGAACATTTGTCTGGAATTGAAGGCCACGTGTGTTTACAAAGCCTCCATAGTGCCAGAACAATGGACCCCCCCCCACATGTGACCCCATTTTGGAAACTACACCCCTCACGGAATGTTATAAGGGGTACAGTGAGCATTTACGCCCCACAAGTGTCTGACAGATTTTTGGAACAGTGGTCTGTGAAAATGAAAAATGCCAGTGGGGTGTAAATGCTCACTACACCCCTTATTAAATTCTGTGAGGGGTGTAGTTTCTAAAATGGGGTCACATGTTGGGGGTCCACTGTTTTGGCACCACGGGGGCTTTGTAAACGCACAAGGCCCCCAACTTCTATTTTAACCAAATTCTCTCTTCAAAAGGTCAATGGTGCTCCTTCCCTTCTGAGCATTGTAGTGTGCCAGCAGAGCACTTGACGTCCACACATGTGGTATTTTCATTATCAATAGAAATGGTGTTACAAATTTTGTTGGGCATTTTCTCCTAAAACCAGCATTTTAGTGAATTTTTTTTTCATTTACACATCCAACTTTAACGAAAAGTCGTCAAACACCTGTGGGGTGTTAAGGCTCCCTGTATACCTTGTAACGTTCCTTGAGGGGTGTAATTTCCAAAATGGTATGCCATGTGTTTATTTATTTATTTATTTTTTTGCTGTTATGGCACCATAGGGACTTCCTAAATGTGACATGCCCCCCAAAAACCATTTCAGCAAAATTTGCTTTCCCAAAGCCAAGTGTGACTCCTTCTCTTCTGAGCATTGTAGTGCGCCTGCAGTGCACTT
This sequence comes from Hyla sarda, assembly GCF_029499605.1. Classification (NCBI taxonomy): domain Eukaryota; kingdom Metazoa; phylum Chordata; class Amphibia; order Anura; family Hylidae; genus Hyla; species Hyla sarda. The sequence continues at coordinate 226,403,945 of NC_079193.1, read as the reverse complement.
GGCGTTTACACATGGGGTATTTCCATACTCAGAAGAGATGGGGTTAAACATTTTGGAGGACATTTTCTCCTATTACCTCCTTTAAAAATCCAAAATTTGGGTACAAATCTGCATTTTAGTGAAATAAAATCATTTACACATCCAACTTTAACGAGAAGTCGTCAAACACCTGTGGGGTATTAAGGCTCACTGGACCCCATGTTACGTTCCCTGAGGGGTGTAGTTTCCAAATAGTATGCCATATGTTTTTTCTTTTCTTCCTATTCTGGCACCATAGGGGCTTCCTAAATGTGACATGCCCCCCAAAAACCATTTCTGAAAAACTCACTCTCCAAAATCCCATTGTTGCTCCCTTCCCTTCTGAGCCCTTAAGTGCACCCACAGAGCACTTGACATACACATAATGAGGTATTTCAATACTCGAGAAAAATGGGGTTACACATTTTAGGGGGATTTCTCTGCTTTTACCCCTTGTAAAAATTCAAAAACTGGGTCTACAAGAACATGCGAGTGTAAAAAATTAAGATTTTGAATTTTCTCCTTCACTTTGCTGCTATTAGACAACTATAAGACAACTAAAGGTTTAATACACTTACTGAATGTCATTTTGAATACTTTGAGGGGTGCAGTTTTTATAATGTGGTCATTTCTGGGGTATTTATAATATAAAGGCCCCTCAAATCCACTTCAAAACTGAACTGGTCCGTGGAAAATTCTGATTTTGAAAATGTTGTGAAAAATTGCTGTTGAACTTTGAAGCCCTCTGATGTCTTCAAAAAGTAAAAACATGTCAACTTTATGATGCAAACATAAAGTAGACATATTGTATATGTGAATCAATATATAATTTATTTGGGATGTCCATTTTCCCTATAAGCAGAGAGCTTCAAAGTAAAAAAAAAGGCACCAACATAAAGTAGAATATGTCACGAAAAAACATTCTCGGAATCAGAATGAAAAGTAAAAGCATTACAGAGTTATTAATGCTTAAAGTGACAGTGGTCAGATGAGCAAAAAATGGCCAGGCCCTTATGGTGAAAATGGGCTAGGTCCAAGGGGTACTCCGGTGGAAAACTTTTTTTTTTTTTTTTCAAATATATTTTTTATTATTATTAAAGAATTTCAAACAATACATATAAAACATAAGTGATACATGTAAAAGAACAGTGAGGCAACATCATATTCCTCCGATACAGTAAATATAACATCACAGGGTATATACTTCGTCCAACCTATAGAATAACTATCCCTGGGCTAGACCTCGTATCTAAGTTAGATACAGTACGTAGGTACGAAGATGTATAAACAGTAAGTATCAGAACATATTATTATCTCAATTCTCATCTGGCAAACGTAGGGCTCCAAGCGTGCGTTTCAACATCTCAGTGTTATACCAAGAAGTGTGTCTAAATGGGTGTACAACAGCTATTATCTCTAAAGGAGTAAGATGAGATATTATAAAAGTTCACCATTTTTAAAAAAAAATTCTTGGTCCCTGAGTCCATATGATTTTCTGCATCAATTCTGTCTATACCCATAAAATGTTTCAACTGTGTCATGAGTAAAGGCAAATCAGGAGTATGTGATTCGAGCCATGTCAGTAATAGGCATCTCAATGCAACCAGAAGCACAACGTGGATAAATTGGGGTGGTCTCCCCTCCCCCCCTCCTCAGCTCCCCCCTCCGGCGGGCGTAATTGATGAAAGAGCAACGTTTGTGGAGTGAATTGAAGTCGCACTTTCCAATGATCATGCATATAGGAGCAAATAGTGCGCCAATAAGTCGCAGTAAATGCACAGTCCCATACCCCATGGTAGAAGTTCGTAAGTGATGTCTGGCATTTCGGGCATTGAGTGATCCTATCAGGAAAGGTCGGCGAGGGGAGTATGTTAAAGCCATAGATGGCTGCATGAGCCATTTTAAAATAGGTCTCCCGCCATCGTTCCTTAATAACATTTTTGCGCACCGCCTCCCATCCCGACAGGATCGTAGTAGCGATGTCAGCGTCATTAGTCCATCGCTCCCACGTACTGAACACTGCATTAGGATGGATTTTTGAGAAGCGGGAACGAAAAGCTAGATATAAGGAGGATATGGATGCCCTCCTCGGATCAGCACCTACTATGTCGTCAAAAGCGTGAGAGGACGCTTCCGTGGACGGATCTCTAAGTCTCGACATACAAAAGGTATAAGTTTGGTTAGCATACAGCACGTGAGAGCGGGGGAGACCATGTCTGGTAAGTATTTCGTCAGACGTCAACCACCTCCGTCCCTCAGCGTCTAGTAAAGATGCTATCGTCTTTATCCCTTTGTCTCCTCAGTGGCGTAACCAGTTAGAAGATCTGCCCTGAGGGAAGTCGGGGTGATTAAGAAGCGGCATACGCTTTGAGAGTAAGAAGGGAAGACCAAACAGCTTCCGCATTTCTTTCGAGGCAACAACGGTGTCCCTGAGAATAATCGAGCTTTTCACTTCAGAAGGCAATTTGGCATAAGCAATGTGAAGGAGCGCTGGGAGAGACCATGGTGCAGCTAAAGCCTTTTCAACAACAAGATTGGAATAATAAGCGGTCTCATGCAGCCAATCCATGACATGCCGAAAAGTACATGTCAGATTATATCCCCGAATATTAGGGAAATTCACCCCCCCCCCCTCCATTTTACCTAACATCAGTTTTTGTAGAGCAATCCTAGGGCGTTTACCCTGCCATATGAAACGTGAAAAGGCCGAAGACAGTCTCTTCACATCCACATGCCTGAGCAAGATAGGGAGTGTTTGCAAGGGGTACAACAGGTGCGGGAAACTTATCATTTTCATCAAATGGTAGCGCCCCAAGAAGGATAAGGGCAGATTTTCCCAACGCTTCAGCTCAGTTATAATTTTGTGAAACAGGGGCATGTAATTGAGAGAATAAAGTGTGTCAGGGGTACGTCCTATTTTAATGCCCAAATAAGTGATGTGAGTGCTAGATACCGTCACCCTCCCGCCTCCTAGGGTCTCCCGATCTCTAATAGGTGATGGCCCTAGGGGCAACAAAACGCTCTTGGAGGCATTTATTCTGTAGCCTATTCTAGATAAGCTATCGAGAACCCTTGGCACCTCCTCCCTCGGATTACTAAGATAAAGGAGGGCATCATCAGCAAACAACGACAATTTAAGTTCCTCACCGCCCACCATGATGCCTTCATACAAATTAGACGAGATCAGAAAACGCGCCAAGGGTTCAATCGCAAGGTCAAATAATAAGGGTGACAACGGACACCCCTGTCTCGTACCTTTCATGACTGGTATCTGTCGGGAGAGAATGCCAGGCGTGTAGACCCTCGCTATTAGGCCCCGATACATGCCTCGGATATAAGCTGCGAAACAGCCAGTAATGCCAAATTTAGTTAGCACCAGGTCCAGCCATTCCCATCTCACATTGTCGAAAGCCTTTTCGGAGTCAAGTGTCAGCAGTGCAGGACGGGAAGCAGAGCAAGGGCGGGAGCCCACACCATCCATCACCGCCAGGACTTTACGGATATTGGTGACCGCCGAGCGTGACTTCACAAAGCCTGCTTAATGATCTCCAACTAGCATGGGTAATAATTTGGCTAGCCTATCCGCCAGAATTTTTGACAGCAGTTTCACGTCTTGATCGATGAGGGAGATTGGTCTATAGGAGCCAGGATCCATTGGATCCTTCCCTGGTTTAGGAAGAAATTTTATGTACGCTATCTTCGCTGCCGAAGGAAGCGTGCCTGACTGTAGGATGGAATTAAAGAATCCTGTGAGCGTGGGAACTATCTGTTCAACCAGGGGTTTAAAAAATTCGCTAGAATAACCATCCGGGCCCGGGGCCTTCCCATTAGCTAAGGAGAAAATAGTCGCCCGCACCTCCTCCTCCGTCACATCAGCATTTAGCACCTGACATTGCTCGTCCGTCAGACTAGGGAGTTCCAAACCCGTTAAGAAGGCCGTCCCTTCCCTCGTCGCGTCAGGATCAGCCGAGTATAACTTGGTATAATAGGATCCAAGAACCTCATTAACAGTATGAGGATCCGAACAGAAGCGTCCCTGGTCATCCCTCAAAGTCAGTACATGCATCGGGGTGTACGCTCCCTTCGCTAGTCTGGCCAGTAGTCTCCCCGATTTATTCCCATGTCTAAAAAGGTCTGCTTCAAAATGTGATCGATACATGCTTTCCCTCCTATCCAATCACAACTCATAGGCCTCCTGCCAATGTAGTTTATGAGCGGGGGTTGGAGAAGCAAGAAAAGCAGCATAAGCTTCTGACAGGGTAGCACTAACCTTGGCATGGCCCCCTAAAGTCTTGCGTTTTAAGGAACTAGTGTATGCCAGAATCCTACCCCGCAAGACAACTTTCGCCATCCCCCAATACAGCTTCGGGTCTCCTTTGTGTTGGGCATTGTCCACCTCAAACTCCAGCCACCATCCCCTTAACAGGCTCAGGAAAGATTCATCCTTGGTTAAAAAGGACGGGAAACGCCATAAAAAGTCAGTGCCCTTGGGGGATGACAGCAGGAGTTCTAGAACCACCAGGGAGTGGTCCGATATTACCATGTCCAGTATATTAGTCAACTTCAGTCTGGCACATACAAGTGGGCTGGTCAAAAAACAATCAATACGGGACCACAAGTTATGTACGTGAGAAAAATGTGTGAAGTCCCGATCGTCAGGGTGCATATGTCTCCAAGCATCTGTCAGTCCCGCATTGGTAAGAAAAGATGGAAGCACTTTGTCACTATGTCTTGTGGATGAGTGCATGTGGGAGGTACATTTACGGTCAACTGACGGGTCACCCACGGAGTTGAGGTCACCACCCAGGATTGTGAGGGATCCCGCCGTCTGTTGTACTATATCTGCCAAAGAAGCAAAAAAAGGGTGATTATCTGTATTCGGGGCATAGACATTGTATATACTGAAAGCATCTCCATTGTGTTCCAGTTGCAATTGAGACAGCCTACCACTCGTGTCAGCTTCATGAGAAAGAATTTTGCAAGCAAAGAATTTATGTATTAAAGTCATCACTCCTGCTCTACCGTCCACCGCCGGTGAGCCCAGTACTTTCCCCACCCACAGCTTTTGCATTCTGGAAAAGTCCGCTACCTCAAGGTGAGTCTCTTGAAGAAGAACCACATCAGGCCGCAAACGTTTCAAAAAACGCAAAATTTTCATCCTTTTATGTGGTGATTTTAACCCCTTCACATTCCACGTAATAACTTTACACATACTAGTAGATAATTCCCATAGAAGGGAGGGTGAAAGTGAAAAGGATACTAGGAAATAGAGAGGGCCATTGGGGGGGGGGGAGGGGTAAGAGCGTGTAGGAAAGAGGAGAAGGAGAATGCAAGCTGTAAAAGCAATATCGTTAAGAGAATCACGGAATAGTACAAATATTGAGGTCTATGCGACTCCGGGAACAACCCTGTATATTGCATAGTGACATTACGACCTCTCCGAAACATAGCCATCAAAAACAATGTGAGGAAATTCCCCAAACCAATAACATAAAAAGTAAAAAAGAAAATAAACCAGCAGTAAACATCAGAACATAACAGTCTCCATGATGGGAGATAGGAGACCGTCTTTTGTGTTGGTGACTTCTCTTTTTTCGGGCACATAGCAGAACCAGGGCCCCCCCTCCCGGATCCCAGAGTAGCGGCCATATCAGAGAGACCTCAGCCATCATAGAATTCTCTGCTCTGCCCCCCTGGTCAACTACAACATTTCCCTACTGACTATAGGAAAAACAACTTTATAACATCTGCTCCATTTTAGTCTCCTTTCTCTAAAAGTCACAGTTACTAATAGGAAGAGCAATGTCTCTAGCAGGACTCAAGTAGGACCCCCCTGCGGGAAAAAAATAAATTAGCATGTCAGGAATAATACTCAATCTGGCGAAGAAGATCTGCTGCTCCTGCTTCTGCTGCGGCCTCCAGCCGACTTCTTTCTACGCCGTTTATCGGATTCCAGATCCTGAAGATCCTCTCTGTGTCCCGGGGGCCTCGGGGGCAATTCGCCTCTTGATCGCGGAGAGGCTGCACTGTGCACCGGTGAGCGAACTCTAGATGAACAATCACGTTCTGTCAGGGTGTCTCTGAGGGCAGCCTCCGCAGCAGCCGGAGTCTGGTAGGTCACGAAAGTCCCATCATCCCGAAAAACCTTTAAAGGTAGCCGGATATTGCAGCTGAAATCTCCTCTTCGCTTTAAACAGATCAGTAAATATCTTTCCGTAAGCTCGCCTTTTTTTTTCGAAAGTTCAGCTGAAAAATCTTCAAATATCAAGATCTTCGTATTGCGATATGTGAGAGGCGTTGTACGCTTTCTAAAGGCCTTGAGAATGGCTAACTTGTCATTGTAGTCGAGTAGCTTAAAAATTACTTGGCGCGGTCTGTTAGCTGAGGTAGCACTGGAGCGGGGATCAGTAGTTTGTACTCGGCCGAGCCTGTGTGCCCTTTCCACCCTGCATTTGTAGGGGAGACCCAGAGCCTTTGGGAGGTCGCTTTCGCAAAATGCCTGCAGATCAGCCGCTGGAATCAGTTCACTGACGCCCACCAGGCGAAGATTATTGCGTCTTGAGCGATTTTCTAGATCATCCAGCTTGTCGCTGACGGTGATTGCGTCAGATTCCGACCGTCTCAATCTAGTCGCCAGATCACTGTTTTCATCCTCTAAGGCTAGTATCCGTTTCTCAGCCTCCTCCAGCCTTACAGCATGTGAACCGAGTTCGGTTTGTATACGGGTGAGCGTGTATAGTGGTTTCCAAAGTCTGTTGGATTTTAGGGGTAATCAGTTGAACCAAGGCCATTGCAAGTGACTGTAAATCCGTAGGATTAGAGAAGGAGACATCAGCCACCGGATTCTGCGGCTGTGGAGCTGTCGCTGGCTGCATAGGAGGAGGAACAGCATCCTGTGTGAACAGAGGTTGACTCCCCGATATTTCCATGTCTGCAATGAGAGTGTTATCAGTCAGTGGGTGCTGTGCCGGAGGATGTGTCTGATCCCCAGCAGAGACCTGGGATCCTGCTGACTGGTTTTGCTTCGTGGCTTTCTTATTGAGGAATTTGTCCATTGTAATGGATGAGGAAGAGAGATGGTCACAGGGGTTGCACCATACAGTTTAGGTGGGACCATATGTAATATGGACACAATCCTGGCCAAGAGACCCCGTCCGATCAGGTGTTGGTAAGGAAGCTGATGGGGGATGAGTATAATAAGCTGTCCCTGTGTTGCAGGAGTTAACAAGGTGCTGGTAAGTAAATGAACAGTCCTCTCCCCTGTCCTTTCCCCTCTCCGCTGTGTCTTCCTTATGATAGAAGATGGGGGCAGTCACTAGTGAAATCTGGGGATCACTGCTGTCCTCTGTATGAACCTTATCTCCGGTCCCTGCGCCCCTCAGACCTGCTGCTGAAATGGGGGACAACTCCAGCCCCCTACTGAAGCAGTTGTGGGTGGCTCACCGTTCCGTGAGTGTCAAGCAGGTCCGTGCTCCGTCCCCTCTGCAGTGCCTAAGATGGCGGCCGCACTGCGCTCACTCACGGGAGCCGCGCTGTGTATCGGAGCTGCGCGTATCTGCGACGCGTCTGTCGGGGCTCCGGAGCTGCCGCGAGACCTCCCGGGATCACCTCAGAGTTGGTCAGGCTGGTGACCGTGGCCGGGTCGGTGTTCGGTGCGGGTAGGGGATCCGGGGTGTGAGGAGCTCCGTCTCCTCGCTGCCTACATGCCCGCGCCGGAACCGGAAGTCCTTTTTTTTTTTATTATTATTATCAACTGGTGCCAGAAAGTTAAACAGATTTGTAAATTACTTCTATTAAAAAATCTTAATCCTTCAGTACTTATTAGTTGCTGAATACTACAGATGAAATTATTTTCTTTTTCGAACACAGAGCTCTCTGCTGACATCACAAGCACAGTGCTCTCTCTGTCCAATTTAAGAACTGTCCAGAGTAGGAGAGAATCCTCATAGCAAACTTCTCCTACTCTGGACACTTCCTAAAATGGACAGAGATGTCAGCAGAGAGCACAGTGCTTGTGATGTCAGCAGAAAGCACTGGGTTCCAAAAAGGAAAACATTTCCTCTGTAGTATTCAGAAGCTAATAAGTACTGGAAGGATTAAGATTTTTTTAATAGAAGTAATTTACAAATCTGTTTAACTTTCTGGCACCAGTTGATTTAAAAAAAAAAAAAAGTTTACCACCGGAGTACCCCCTTAAGGACTCAGGATGCAGGGCATATCAATACACCCTGAACAGGTTAATTATTTTTCTTTCATGACTTTTTTATTCATTCCTGTAAAGCATGTATTAAATCATAGTCTAAGATTTCATACACATTCAAGTCTATGTCAGGACATGTAATGCATACTTACTTTAACATACAAAAAGCTTTGAGATATATGAACTAAGTCTGTCTTGACCTGGAGGATTATCTCATGAAAAAATATACAATATCTCTCATAAGTGAGTGCACCCCTCACATATTTATAAACATTTTATTAAATCTTTTCACTAAAGAAATCACATTTTCCTACAATGTAAAGTGGTGAGTGCACTGTCATGAATGGGGGCCGGGCAGGGAGAAGTGAGCCCTCAACTGTCCATAGAAACACTCTCCCTGTCTACTTGCCCATCCACCCTTAATGATGGATCGACAACTGGGCGTTGGCCCCTTCCTGCACAAAAGTGCAATGGCGTCAAGGGCAACAAAACCAAATTATACTGTACTTAGTCAGGGACAGGCCAGGAACAAAATGGGAATACAACAACCAACAAACAGATAAACCAGGCAGGATATAAATACTAACAGGGCAGAATATAGCATACTGACATACATTTCAGAAACCGGAATCAAGATTAACAGCAGATATGAAAATATGAACAAATCTAGATATGGGGATAAGTACAGTCATGGCCGTAAATGTTGGCACCCCTAATATATTTCTAGAAAATGAAGTATTTCTCACAGAAATGGATTTCAGTAACACATGTTTTGCTAGACAAATGTTTGTTCCTTTCGTGTGTATTGGAACTAAACCAAAAAAGGGAGGTAAAAAAACTAATTGGACATAATGTCACACCAAACTCCAAAAAAGGTCTGGACAAAATTATTGGCACCCTTAACTTAAAGGGGTACTCCACTGGAAAACTTTTTTTTAAATCAACTGGTGCCAGAAAGTTAAACAGATTTGTAAATTACTTCTATTTAAAAATCTTAATCCTTCCAGTACTTACAAACTGCTGTATTTTCCACAGGAAGTTATTTTCCTTTTTTAATTTCCTTTCTGTCTGACCACAATGCTCTCTGCTGACACCTCCGTCCATGTCAGGAACTGTCCAGAGCAGGATAGGTTTGCTATGGGGATTTGCTCCTACACTGGAAAGTTCCTAAAATGGATAGAGGTGTCTGCAGAGAGCATTGTGGTAAGGCAGAAAGGAAATTCAGAAAGAAAAGAACTTCCTGTGGATTATACAGCAGCTGATAAGTACTAGTACTAGCACAGTGGTAAGACAGAAAGGAAATTCAAAAAGAAAAGAACTTCCTGTGGAAAATACAGCAGCTTATAAGTACTGGAAGGATTAAGATTTTGAAATAGAAGTAATTTACAAATCTGTTTAACTTTCTGGTACCAGTTGATTTAACAAATTTTTTTTTCCAGTGGAGTACCCCTTTAATATTTGGTTGCACACCCTTTGGAAACAATAACTGAATCCAGTCGCTTCCTATAACCATCAATAAGCTTCTTACACCTCTCAGCCGGAATGTTGGACCACTCTTCCTTTTCAAACTGCTCCAGGTCTCTCTTATAGTGATGAGCAGCAGGAGCCATATGCGAATTCGGGATATTTTGTGAATATATTGATGATTATTCGCCCTATGTTCGGGAAATTCACATATTCGCTATGTTTGTTCACTTTATTTTCCGCATGTGAAAGAAAAAAAAGAATATTCGTCATTACGAATATGTAGCACTATATTGTAAATATTCACAAAATTGCGACATGCCTGTATTTGCGAAAAAAATTAGCATTATGAATATTCGTGCTCAACACTACTCTCTTATTGGAAAGGCGCCTTTTCTCAACAGCAATTTTAAGGTCTCTCCACAGATGTTCAATGGGATTTAGATCTGGACTCATTGCTGGCCACTTCAGAACTCTCCAGCGCTTTGTTGCCATCCATTTCTGGGTGCTTTTTGATGTATGTTTGAGGTCATTGTCCTGCTGGAATACCCAAGATCTCGGAGGCAAACCCAGCTTTCTGACACTGGGCTGTACAGTGTGATTCAAAATCCGTTGGTAATCCTCAGATTTCATGAAGCCTTGCACACATTTAAGGCACCCAGTGCCAGAGGCAGCAAAACAACCCCAAAACTTCATTGAACCTCCACCATATTTCACTGTAGGTACTGTGTTCTTTACTTTGTAGGCCTCATTCCATTTTCGGTAAACTGTAGAATAGATGTGCTTTAACAAAAAGCTCTATCTTGTTCTCCTCTGTCCACAAGACGTTTTCCCAGACGGATTTTGGCTTACTCAAGTTCATTTTGGCAAAATGTAGTCTTGGTTTTTTATGTCTCTGTGTCAGCAGTGGAGTCTTCCTGGGTCTCCTGCCATAGCGTTTCATTTAATTTAAATATAGACAGATAGTTTGTGCTGACACTGATGCTCCCTGAGCCTGCAGGACAGCTAGAATATCTTTAGAACTTGTTTGGGGCTTCTTATTCACCATCCGGAGTATCCTGCATTGACACCTTTCATCAATTTTCCTCTTCCGTCCACCCCAGGGAGATTAGACACAGTGTCATGGGTTGCAAACTTCTTGATAATGTTGCGCACTGTGGACAAAGGCAAATCTAGATCTCTGGAGATGGATTGTAACATTGAGATTGTTGATATTTTTCCACAATTTTGGTTTTCAAGTCCTCAGACGGTTCCCTTCTCCTCTTTCTGTTGTCTATGCTTAGTGTGGCACACACAGACACACAATGCAAAGACTAAGTGAACTTTTCTCCTTTGTATCTGCTTTCAGGTGTGATTTTTACATTGCCCACACCTCTTACTTGCCCCAGGTTAGTTTAAAGGAGCATCACATGCTTGAAACAATCTTAATTTTCCACAATTTTAAAAGGGTGCCAGCAATTTTGTCCAGCCCATTTTTGGAGTTTGGTGTGACATTATGTCCAATTTGCTTTTTTTCCTCCCTTTTTTGGTTTAGTTCCAATAAACACAAAGGGATACATATGTGTATAGCAAAACATGTGTTACTGCAATCCTTTTCTGTGAGAAATACTTAATTTTCTTGAAACATTTCAGGGGTGCCAACATTTACGGCCATGACTGTATATAGCAGACGAAAACAGGAGATGCAGGGGTTGAACAGAAAAACTGAATGCCAGAACACTTAACGGTCAGGAAACATAGAACTCTGTTCACATTGAACACAGAACAAAGAACACACTATACACCCCACTCCAAGCATGGAGGGACACCAATACCAAAGTCAAATAGACTCCTAGCCAGCAGGTACTCTCCACTGAGTAATCAGGGTACTGGCCTAGAAGGAAACAGAAATACAAAATACAAGTAAACACGGGTACAGGACAAGACTAACTCCCATATAGACGGATAGCACAAGGCTTAAGAATTCTATCCTAGCAGTCGCAGGAACTAGCAAGGTCAAAACAAAACTGACAAAATGCAGAGTGTGAGCACGGACTAAGATGTATGACCCATTAAATGCATACCGAACATACACAAATACTAAAACCCGGAAAATGTACTAAAACCAAGCACACTAAAATCTATATTATAAACAGGAATAATAACCATGGTTAAAACTCAGAAAAATACTAAGGCTAAGTTTCCACTTTTTTTCTGGAAGTTTTTGGAATACTGCCACTGCAGTTTTTGAGCCAAAGCCAGAAATGTATTCAAAAGGAAAAGGACATATAAAGGAAAGACTTACACTTCTCCCTTATGGATCCACTTCTGACTTTGGCTCAAAAACTGCAGTAGCAGATTTCAAAAAAACTGCCAGAAAAAAACCAAGCGGAAACTTAACCTAAAACAGACAAAAGAAAGATGAATAATAAATCAGTCATGGTCAGAGTAAAGCACTTATCACAAGCCGCCAGTTCCAGCAGAGCTCGTGTTTACATAACCCCACCCAAACTGCTATAGGCTAAGAGCATTAACTCATCCCGAGCCAGTAGAATAGCTCACAAAACTGTTCAGATACAAACCAAGTGTCTGAACAGACCCCAAAATAGAAAAATACAAAAACACAGAAAACTGACATTAAAGTACCCCCCCTTTAACCCCTTAAGGACGAAGCTCCATTTCACCTTAAGGACGCAGCCCTTTTTTTGCAAAACTGATCATTGTCAATTTAAGTATTAATAACTCTGGGATGCTTTCACTTTTCAATCTGATTGTTTTTTTCGTGACATATTCTTCTTTATGGTAGAGGTACATTTTCGTCAATACTTGCATTATTTCTTGGTAAAAAATTCCCAAATTTGATGAAGATTTTGAAAATGTTGCATTTTTTTTTTAATTTGAATCTCTCTGCCTATAAGGAAAATAGACATACCAAATACATTTTATATTGATTCACATATACAATTTGTCTGCTTTATGTTTGCATAGTTAAGTTGACATGTTTTTACTTTTGGAAAACATCAGAGGTCTTCAAAGTTCAGCAGCAATTTTCCACAACATTTTCTAAATTGGAATGTTTCAGGGACCAGTTCAGTTTTGAAGTGGATTTGAGGGGCCTTCATATTAGACATACCCCATATATGACCCCATTATAAAAACTGCACCCCTCAAAGTATTCAAAATGACCTTCAGTAAGTGTGTTAACCCTTTAGGTGTTTCACAGGAATAGCAGCAAAGTGAAGGTGAAAATTCAAAATCTTCATAATTTACACTCGAATGTTCTTGTAGACCCAGTTTTTGAATTTTTACAAGGGGTAAAAGTAGAGAAATCCCCCTAAAATTTGTAACCCAATTTCTCTCGAGTAAGGAAATATCTCATATGTGTATGTTAAGTGCTCTGTGGATGCACTAGAGGACTCAGAAGGGAAGGAGCGACAATGGGATTTTGGAGAGTGAGTTTTTCAGAAATGGTTTTTGGGGGGGCATGTCACATCAAAGGAAGCCCCTATGGTGCCAGAACAAAAAAAAAATCCACATGGCATATTATTTTGGAAACTACACCCCTCAAGCAACGTAACAATGGGTCCAGTGAGCCTTAACAGCCCAGAGGAGTTTGACGACTTTTGGTTAAAGTTGGCTGTGTAAATGAACTTTTTTTTTTTCACTAAAATGCTGTTTTTTCCCCAAATTTTACATTTTTACAAGGGGTAATAGGAAAAAATGTCCCCCAAAATTTGTAACTCCATCTTTTCTGAGTATGGGAACACCCCATGTGTGGACGTCAAGTGCACTGCGGGCGCACTACAATGCTCAGAAGAGAAGGAGTCACATTTGGCTTTTGGAAAGAAAATTTGCTGAAATGGTTTTTGGGGGGCATGTCACATTTAGGAAGCCCCTATGGTGCCAGAAAAGCAAGAAAACCCACATGGCATACTATTTTGGAAACAACACCCCTCAAGGAACAAAACAAGTGGTACAGTGAGCCTTAACACCCCACAGGTGTTTGACGACTTTACGTTAAAGTCGGACGTGTAAATAAAAAAAATAAAAATTTCACTAAAATGCAGTTTTTCCCCCCAAATTTTACATTTTTGCCAGGGGTAATAGGAGAAAATGACCCTCAAAATTTGTAACCCCATTTCTTCTGATTATGAAAATACCACATATGTGGATGTAAAGTGCTCTGTTGACGCACTACAATGCTCAGAAGAGAAGGAGCGCCATTTAGCTTTTGGAGAGAGAATTTGGTTGGAATAGAAGTCGGGGGCCATGTGCATTTACAAAGCCCCCCGTGGTGCCAGAACTGTGGACATCCCCCCCACATGTGACGCAGTTTTGGAAACTACACCCCTCACAGAATTTAATAAGGGGTGAAGTGAGCATTTAAACCGCACTGGCATTTGAAAGATCTTAGGAACAGTGGACTGTGCAAATGAAAAATCACATTTTTCCTTTTCATGGACCACTGTTCCAAAAATCTGTCAGACACCTGCGGGTTGTAAATGCTCACTGTACCCCTTATTACATTATGTGAGGGGTGTAGTTTCCAAAATGGGTTCACATGTGGGGGGGGGTCCCTTGTTCTGGCACTATGGGGGCTTTGAGAACACACGTGGCCTTCAATTCTGGACAGATTTTCTCTCCAAAAGCCCATTGGCGCTCCTTCTCTTCTGAGCATTGTAGTTTGCCCGCAGAGCACTTGACATCCTCATATGGGTTATGTTCTTACTCAGAAGAAATGGGATTACAAATTTGGGGGGCTTTTCTTCCTATTTTCCTCTTGTGAAAATGAAAAATGTAGGGTAACACCAGCATTTTAGTAAAAAAAAAAAAAACTTTTTTCATTTTTCCATTCAACTTTTAATGAAAATTCATCAAACACCTGTGGGGTGTTAAGGCTCACTATACCCCTTGCTACGTTCCGTGAGGGGTGTAGTTTCCAAAAGGGGGTCACATGTGGGAATTTAATTTTTTGTGTTTATGTCAGAACCACTGTAAAATCAGCCACCCCTGTGCAAATCACCAATTTAGGCCTCAAATGTACATAGTGCGCTCTCACTCCTGAGCCTTGTTGTGCATCCGCAGAGCAATTTCCGTCCACATATGGGGTATTTCCGTACTCAGAAGAAAATTGCGTTACAAATTTTGGGTGTCTTTTTTTCCTTTTACCTCTTGTGAAAATAAAAAGTATAGGGCAACACCAGCATGTTAGTGTAAATTATAATTTTTTTTTTACACTAACAGGCTGGTATAGACCCCAACTTTTCCTTTTCATAAGGGTTAAAGGAGAAAAAGTTCCCCAAAATTTGTAATGCAATTGCTCCTGAGTACGGAAATACCCCATATGTGGCCCTAAACTGTTTCTTGAAATACAACAGGGCTCCGAAGTGGAAGAGTGCCATGTGCATTTGAGGGCTAAATTAGGGATTGTAAAGGGGTGGACATAGGGGTATTCTACGCCAGTTATTCCCAAGCAGGGTGCCTCCAGCTGTTGCTAAACTCCCAGCATGCCTGGACAGTCAGTGAGTTGTTGTTTTGCAACAGCTGGAGGCTCTGTTTGCAAACCCTGCTGTACGATACATTTTTCATTTATATTGGGGGGGGGGGGCGTATATGTGTAAGGGGTGTATATGTTTTGTTTTACCCTTTAATTTGTGTTAGTGTAGTCTTTTTAGGGTACATTCACACGGGCAGGTTTAAGGTGAGTTTCCCACTAGGAGTTTGCGCTGAGGCGAAAAATTTGCCGCAGCTCAAACTTGAAGCAGGAAACTCACTGTAAACCCGCCCATATGAATGCACCCTTTACATTCACATGAGGGGGGCAAACCTCCAGCTGCAAAACTAAAACTCCCAGCATGGACTGACAGACCATGCCTCCTGGGAGTTGTTCTTTTGCAACAGCTGGAGGCACACTGGTTGGAAAACCTTCAGTTAGGTTCTGTTACCTAACTCAGTATTTTCCAACCAGTGTGCCTCCTGCTGTTGCAAAACTACTACTGCAAAACTAGAGTTTTAGTTTTGCAATTTTTAGAGGGCCACGGTTTAGAAACCACTGCACAGTGATCTCCATACAGTGGCCCTCCAGATGTTGTAAAACTACAAATCGCAGCATGCCCAGACAGCAAACTGCTGTGTGGGCATGCTGGGAGTTGTAGTTTTGCAAGATCTGGGGGCCACAGTTTTGAGGTCACTGCACTGTGATCTCCAAACTGTAGCCCTCGCGCTGTTGGAAAACTACAAATCCCAGCATGCCCAAACAGCAAACAGCTGTCTGAGCATGCTGGGAGTTGTAGTTTTGCAACATCTGGAGGAATACAGTTAAGAGACCACTGTATACCGGCTTCCGTAGTCTGCAGGATCGCCGCACCATGGAGAGTATTGCCGCGTGCCGCCGCCGGTCACACTACAGTTCCCCGTTCTGCTCTGACTACCGTGGGTGGGCAGAATGGGGAAAATAAACTTTAACCCCGATCTGCTATTGGTCGGTCACTTCTGACCGACCAATAGCAGGGACAGGAGGGGTGGCAGCCCTGCCACCTCACTCCTATCTCTTCAGGGGGATCGGGGTGTCCAAGACACCCCCGATCCCCCTTATTTTCTGGGTCACCGGAGACCTGAATGACCCAGTATCGCTACCGATTGCCGGTCTAAATTGACCAGTGATTTGTGGCCGACATGGTGAAGGGGGTCTCAGCAGGCATCCCTATCCGGGGATGAACAGACGAACTGAATGCCAGAACACTAAACGGGTTAGTAAATAAAGAACGCTGTTCAAACTCAACACATAACAAGGAACACACTATACACCCACTCTAAGCATGGAGGGACATCAATACCAAAGCCAAATAGACTCATAGCCAGCAGGTACTCTCCACTGAGTGATCAGGGTACTGGCCTAGAAGGAAACAGAAATACTAAATACAAGTAAACACGGGTACAGGACAAGACTAACTCCTAGATAGACAGATAGCACTAGGCTCAGGAATTCTATCCTCGGAGTCGCAGGAACTAACAAGATCAAAACAGATCTGAGAAAACGTACAGTGTAAGCACGGATTAAGATATATAACACAGTAAATGCAAAATGAATATACACAAATACTAAAACCCGGAATATGTACTAAAACCAAGCACACTAAAATCTATATCATAAACAGGAATAAAAACCATGGTTAAAACTTAGATAAATACTAAAACAGAAAACTGTTCAAACATAAAACAAGTGTCTGAATAGACCCCAAAACAGAAAAAAAAAACTGAAAACAGACATTACATGATGATGCAAAGCCTGTATAACAGTGTTTAATGTTGTTTCCCCTCAAAATAACCTTACACAAGGTCATCAATATCTAAATCTAAAGTACAAACTTAAGTGGAAATGTCCATATTGGGCACCAATTAGCCATTTTCCCTCTCCGATGTCATGTGACTTGTTAGTGCTACAAGGTCTCTGGTGTAAATGGGAAGCAGGTGTCTTAAGTTTGGTGCTATTGCTTTCATACTCTCTAATACTGGTCACAGGAAGTTCAACATGGCACCTAATGGCAAAGAACTCTCTGAAGATCTGAAAAAAATTATTTTTGCTCTACATAAAGATTGCCTGGGCTACAGAAAGCTTACCAAAACCCTAAAATTGAGCTGAAGCATGGTGAGCAAGGCCATACAATGGTTTACCAGGACAGGTTTCAAGCAGAACAGGCCGTGTCATGGTGGACCAAAGAAGATGAGTGCCCTTGCACAGCATTATATCCAGTGGGTGTTTGGGAAATAGACTTTGTGATGCCAGCATTGCTGCAGTGGTTGGAGGGATGGGGAGGGGCGGGGTTAGCACTCTCTGACCATACGCAGCTCACTGTACCAAATTGGTCAGCATTGGTCATCCCAGAAGGAAGCCTATCCTAAAGATGAAGCACAAGAAAGCCCGCAAACAGTTTGCTGAAGAAAGCAGACTTAGGGCATGGATTACTGGAATCATGTCCTGTGGTTTGATGAGACCAAGATCAACTTATTTTGTTCAGATGGTGTCAAGTGTTTATGGCGGCAACCAGGTGAAGAGTAAAAAGACAAATGTGTTTTGCCTACAGTCAGGCATGGTGGTCGGAGTATTATGGTTAGGGCTTCATGACTGCTGCTGACATTGGCAAGCTACAGTGCATTGAGGGAACCATGAATGCCAACATGTACAGTACTGGGACATACCAAAGCATGGCATGATGCCCTCCCTTCGGAGCTTTGGCCAGAGGGTAGTATTCCAACATGATAATGCCCCCAAACACACCTCTAAGACTACCAATGTCTTGCTAAAGCTACTTTAACACTTCCGTTGTGAACTGCCCGTAACAGGTCCGTTAGGTTCCTTTTTTTGGCCTTTAAAGGCCGATATCGGGTTGGGTCACAACAGGCACCGCCGGATCCCATTGATTATGATGGGGTCTGTTGTTTTAGAGGAGTATAGCGGGAGAAAAGGACGATGTGTGCACAAATGTTTCTACGGCTAAACTTCCGTCATTTTACAATGGTAGGTGTACTGCCGAGAGATAATGGCAGTGTGAAAGCAGCCTGAAGAAGCTAATGGTAAAGGTAATGGACTAGCCAAGCAAGTCTCCAGACTAAAAGGGGTAATCTGGCGCTTAGACATCTTATCCCCCATCCAAAGGATAGGGGATAAGATGCCTGATCGCAGGGTCCCGCCGCTGGGGACCCCCGTGATCTTGCACGCCGCACCCCGTTTATAATCAGTCCCCGGAGCGTGTTCGCTCTGGGTCTGATTACCGGTGACCACAGGGCCCCTGTAATGTCGCAGCCCTATATAATCGGGAGCCATTGCGGCAGCCAGGCGTTTTTAGCATTTTATTGCAGAGGGAGAGCAGTGTGTGTGTTCCTAAGAAAGAAAGCTTTACAGCAGCAATTCACCACAAGCCCAAATCACTGCAGAAAAGCAGAGAGAGAGAGAGAGAGAGAACACTTTTGGGTGTGCTACACAGCGGCTCTGTACTCGTGCACTGGGTTGTACTACAACTATAAAGCTAATAGGGGCCAGTTAGCACTAAAAGTCATAGTCACCTGCTTTTAGTGCCTAATACAGGTTGTAAGTGTAGTGGAGTGTATTGTCCTCCAATAAGTGTAAACTGTACGTACATAGGTGGTATACAATTTTTTTCCCTGTTAAACTCATTTGGGACAGTTACTCTGAAAGGCCAGCCAAAACTACACACCTGGTTTTGTAGACTAATACAGTTGTAAGCGTACTGGAGCGTATTGTCCTCCTCTCATATGTGTAACCTGTACATTCTTTACATGAGAAAAGAAAAAACAGAACACAATTGTCTTGCTATACAGGTGTCAGGTAATTTGGTAAATCAGCTGTGAGCAGGAACAGCGGCAGGTATATTTAATAGATCGCTACTAACGGGGTGCTAAGCCCTAAGGTGCAGAGTAATATAATTATGTAGTAGAAAGGATAAGCTTGCACTCACCGTTCCCATAGCTTTATCTTGTGACGGTCACTCCGTTCGGCATAGGAGAGCGGAACGTACGTACATAGGTGGTGTACAATTTTTTTTTCCTGTTAAACTCATTTGGGACAGTTACTCTGAAAGACCAGCCAAACCTACACATCTAATATTGTAGCCTAATACAGTTGTAAGCGTAGTGGAGCGTATTGTGCTCTCATAGGTATAACATATACGCACTCATCTGGTGTAAAAGTATGTAAGGCAGAGAAGTGCCAGGACATGCACAGAGGAATGACAGAGGCCTAAATCCATCAGGCGCAGGCAGAGGTCGCAGCAGACTAGGGGCACGTTGCAGCGAGAGGCCTGATTGGTTAACTCGGTTATCCACTTCATCCCCAGTGACATCTGATACCCCCAGTCAACAGTCGGTGGCTTTTCAGACACAACCCTCAGTTGGCATGTCCCTATCCTCCAATTGCTTCTGTCCTATGCTTTTCCCTCCTCCACAGAAGTATCGTATGCTGTGGGTTCAGCTCCACTATTTAGTGAGGATGATCTACTAGAGGACAGTCAGCAGCTACTGCCCAGCCAAGAATTGGAGACAACCACCGCTTCCTCCGTAAGGTGGGCAAGTAGTGATTAGCAGGGCCAGATTAACGTAGGGGCGGATGGAGCGGCAGCTCCAGGCCCCTGCGTTAAAATAGGCCCGTCGGTCAGCACAAACGGCCCGCACAGACGGACCGGCGCCCGTGACAATCAAGCCTCAAACTCCCGGCAGGCGGGCCATTTGCTCCCCGCGGAACGAAAGTTTGCGGTATGTGAAATTTGTATTGCCCAACGCCCGGGACATGCAGTTCCGGGTGCCAGGCAGGTAAATTCTTCAGCCATTTAACCCTGCTTCAGGCGAGCAGCGCTAAATGCCGGAAGGCTTCACTTACCCCGCCCTCCTCCTCCCTGTCTCCGGTTGGCCGGCCCTAGTCTGATGAGGGACGTCGCGCATGTGACGTCCCTCCGCAGACCAGTGCAGGATGTCAGTGACTTCACTCATCACGGCAAACTTCACAGCGGAGAGGAGAAGCGCAGCGCAGGACAGGTAAGTGTGTCGGTCTGTGTGTGTATGCGTGTGTGTGTCTTTGTTTGTACGTTTGTGTGTCTGTGTGTGTATATATGTCGGGGGGCGACAATGCTACTTAATGTGGAGAGCCTGCTACTACCTAATGTGGGGAACCTGCTAATACATAATGTGGGGAACCTGCTACTACCTAATGTGGGGAACCAGCTACTACCTAATGTGGGGAACCTGCTACTACCTAATGTAGGGGACCTGCTACTGCCTAATGTGGGGAACCTGCTACTACCTAATGTGGGGAACCTGTTACTACCTAATGTGGGGAACCTGCTACTACCTAATGTGGGGAGCCTGCTACTACCTAATGTGGGGAGCCTGCTACTACCTAATGTGGGGAACCTGCTATTACCTAATGTGGGGAACCTGCTACTACCTAATGTGGGAAACCTGCTACTACCTAATATGGGGAAACTGCTTCCTACCTAATGTGAGGAAACTGCTACCTACCTAATGCGGGGAACCTGCTACTTACCTAATGTGGGGAAACCGCTACTTTCCTAATGTGGGGAAACTGCTGCCTGCCTAATGTCCCCCCCCCCCCCCAGAAGTAGCACCCCCATCATCCATAAGCTCATGCTATTACCACACAGGGGTAGGGGGAATGGGGGATGGTTGCTGATAGATGATGGTGGTGCTACTTCTGGTGGGGGGTGTTGCTGGTGGATCATGAGGGGTGCATAATGGGGGCAATTTTATGTAAGGGGCGCATGATGGGGGCATTATATGTAAGGGGCGCATGCAACCCAGCCTCACCCAGCTGCTACCTCCAGTAATTTGAGTTTGAGACCCCTGCTCTATCACTTCTGTGCTGCGTGTGGTAGATCCCGGGGGGGGGGGGGGGGCAATGGGACAATTACCCCCTGAGATTGTTGTCCCTCCTGTACTTTAGCATGGTGGAGCGGGAGCTGTAAGCTGCCCCACTCCACCATTCCTTCACATTTCTCACACACTGCTGCTTTCTTGCAGTGTAAGCCGCAGGGACGCCTTCCACGGCAGGCCAGCGCGATGACGTCACATCATTGCGTTGGCGCCCGGAGATCACCACCCCGCAGCTCTCACACTGCAAGAATGGAGCAGCGTGTGAGAAATGTGACAGCTGGAGAGAGGTGCTTGGGTGCCATATGGTACAGGGGAATAATTAAAACTTGGGGGGAAGGGGGGCGGTGTGCATGCACAGAAAAGGGCAAATTATAATGTAGGGGCACATAACAGGGGGGCATTATATGTGAGGGGCACAGGACAGGGGGGGCATTATATGTCAGGGGCACAGGACAGGTGGGCATTATTTATGAGGGGTACATGTCAGGGGGCATTATATGTGCCCATATAATGCACCTATAATGCCCCCTGACATTTGCCCCTTACTTATAATGCCCCCCTTTCCTGTGCCCCTCACATATAATGCCCCCTGAGGGGGCAGGACATGGGGCATTATATGTGAGGGGAACATATATATACTTTGATAAAAAAGGCCCATCACAATCTTCAGCACCAGGCCCATGATGCTCTCAATCCGGCCCTGTGATGAGGAGAGTGGCGTGGGAGGTGGTGTTATGAGCAATTAGGCTTCTGAAACAGACAGCGTTGAGGAACCTGAGGAGGACATCAGTGAATTGCAGACACAACTCGATGATGATGAAGCCGATCGCATTTGGGGGCCGGGTGCAGAAGGGGCTTCATCATCATCATCAGGTGAAGAGGGTTGCAGGTCGCCCGTGAGGCAGCAGCTGAGCCAGCAAGGTGGTAGCATGGTTGGGAGTATAGCACAAGGTATCCTCAGTCCCCAATACAGAGAGCTGGTAGAAGAACCACGCAACCCGCTTCTTGGACATCTCCCACCACTCCAGCTTATTACTACAAAGGCCCAGCAAAGGTTTCTGACTCTGAAGAAAATCCTCAAAGGAGTGTCTTATCTCTGTTTCCCCCAGGAGAGATGACTTAAGCTTCCAGTAACCTTTGCCAATCCGAGGAGTTTCTGAAACATTCAAAGTAAAAGAAATCAAACAGCGGTCGGAGTAATAGGAGAAAATGCCCCCCCCCCCCAAAAAAAAATTTGTAACCCCATTTCTCTCGAGTAAGGAAATACTTCATATGTGGATGTAAAGTGCTCTGTGGGTGCACTAGGGGGCTCAGAAGGGGAGGAGCGACAATGGGCTTTTGGAGAACGAATTTAGCTGAAATGATTTTTGGAGGGCATGTCGCATTTAGGAAGCCCCCATGATGCCAGAACAGTAAAAAAAAAAAAAAAAAAACATGCCACACTATTTTGGAAACTACACCCCTAAAGGAATGTAACAAGGGGTAAAGTGAGCCTTAACAACCCACACTTGATTGACGAACTTTCGGTAAAATGGGACGTAAAAAAAAAAAAAATTTCAATAAAATGCTGGTGATACCTTAAATTTTTCATTTTCACAAGGGGTAATAGGAGAAAAAGCCCCCAAATGTGGATGTAAAGTGCTCTGTAGGCGAATTACAATGCTTAGAATAGAAGGAGCGCCATTGGGCTTTTGGAGAGAGAATATGGTTGGAATGGAAGTCGGCGGCCATGTGCGTTTACAAAGCCCCATGGTGCCAGAACAGTAGACCCCCCCCCCCCCACATGTGACTCCGTATTTCCTTACTCAGAAGAAAAGGTGTTACAAATTTTGGGAGGCTTTTTTCCTATTACCCCTTGTGAAAATGAAAAATTTAGGGTAACACCAGCATTTCAGGGGAAAAAAAACTAATTTTTTATTTTCACGTCCGAAATTCATCAATGACCTGTGGGGCCTTAAATCGTCACTATCATTAAAACAAATTTTTGCTATTGCACGCCTTATGGTAAATAAAAAAAATATTTCTAATATACTTTGTTTAAAAAAAGAGAAGTTTTCTGTTTTATTTGTGCATAAAAAAGCTCAAGAGCACATTTTCCCCCATCTCATACACAGACTTTAGACCGAAGCCCAAACACAGGAAGTGCAGCCTGGAGTGCAGAGGGGGTGTGTGTCCAGCCCCATCCAATCATAGCTCCTCTCACACTTAACTGCCATATGCTGTTGGTTGGAAATCCCCCCCCCCCTCAGCACTCCAGGCTGCACTTCCTGTGTTTGGGCTTCGGTCCAATGTCTGTGTATGAGATGGGGGAAAATGTGCTCTTGAGCTTTTTTAAGCACAAATAAAACATAGAAAACTTCATTTTTTTCAAAACAAAGTATATTAGAAATATTTTTTATTTACCATAAGGAGTGCAATAGCAAAAAAATTTTTTAATGAGAGGGACCATTTAAGGCTCACTATCCCCCTTTTTACGTTCCTTGCGGGGTGCAGTTTCCAAAATGGGGTCACATGTGGGTCTTTATCTTTTGCATTCATGTTAGAACTGCTGTAACAATCAGCCTCCTCTGTGCAAATCACCAATTAAGGCCTCAAATGTACATGGTGCTCTCACTCCTGAGCCCTGTTGTGTATTTCCATGTTCAGGAGAAATTGCATTAGAAATTTTGGGGGTCTTTTTCTCCTTTTATCTTTTGTGAAAATTAAAAGTATGGGGCAACGCCATTATGTTAGTGTCATTTTATTTTAATTTTTTTACACAAATATGCTGGTGTAGACCCCGATTTTTCTTTTTCATAAGGGGTAAAAGGAGAAAAATACCACCAAAATTTGTAACGCAATTTCTCCTTAGTATGGAAATACCCCATATGTGGCCCTAAACTGTTGCCTTGAAATACGACACTGAAGTGAGAGAGCGCCATGCGCATTTGAGGCCTAAATTAGGGTAGTGTTTTACATGTAGTGTTTTACTTTTTATTTCGTGTTAGTGTAGTGTTTTTAGGGTACATGCACACGGTCGGGGGTTCACAGTGAGTTTTCCGATGGGAGTTGGAGCTGTGGCGGAAAATTTGCCACAGCTCAAACTTGTAGAAGGAAACCCACTGTAAACCCCAGCCCATGTGAATGTACCCTGTACATTTACCTGTTGCATAACTACAACTCCCAGAATGCACTGGGAGTTTTGCAACAGCTGTAGGCACACTGGTGGGAAACCACTGAGTTAGGAAACAGACTCTAGTTCATTGTTTCCCAACCAGTGTGCCTATAGCTGTTGCAAAACTACAACTCCCAGCATGCACAGACAGCCGAAAGGCATGCTAGGAGTTGTTTTTATGCAACTACTGGGGAAGAACAGTTTAGAGACCGCTAAGTAGTGGTCTCCAAACTGCAGCCCTCTTGATGTTTCAAAACTACAACTCCAAGCATGCCCAGACTGTCTAGACTGTCTGTGACCTTCCAGATGTTGCAAAACTACAACTCCCAGCATGCCCAGACACCCTTTGAATATCTAGGCATGATGGGAGTTGTAGTTTTGCAACTTTTAGAAGGCCACAGTGAAGATCACTTACCAGCGATCTTCACTGCAGCCTCCTCCACCGTCACACTTTCCGGCATTCCTCCTCCTGCTGCCGCCCGATGTTCCCGCAGCTGCCACCGCTCCAATGCCACCCGGTAAGCCACCCATGCCCCCCCCCCCTCGCCACACTTGTTCTCCCCCCACACACTCTCGAACTTCAATCGGTGGGCAGAGCGGGGGAAATAAACTTTAACCCCCCCCCCCTCCAACTGCCATTGGTCGGTCAGTCCTGATCGACCAATGGCAGGGGATAGGAGGATAGGATGGTCGGAGCTGTCTCCGATCACTCTTATTTTCCGGGCGATTGGGTCATCAGTGACCTGATTGGCCCAGAATCGCCACAAATTGCCGGTCTGATTCGCCGACATGGGGGGGGGGGGGTCTTGAGCATTGCCACGTGATGCAAGCAGTCATCCTGGTTCGGTCACCGCCCGGCGAGCGGTGGTGATCGGAAATACGGAGGGCGTACAGGACACCCTCCATCCCCAACATGTTAAACCATATGTGATTAAATGAAACATTCATAGTTTCATACGCAGTTCCTCAGTACCCGCCGTGTTTACTAGTGTTGAGCGGCATAGGCCCTATTTGAATTTGCGATATTTCGTGAATATATGGACGAATATTTGTCATATATTCACAAAATTCGCCTATTCGCAATATTTGCGTCCTTTTTTTTTACTATGCGCCATAAAATTTGCATGCGCATTCACCATAAAATTTGCATGCACATGCGCTATATCACGTGATAAAAAGAGCTAAAAGAAGGGAGAGATCAATATGTGCGAAAATTCGCATATGTGAATATTCGCATATGCGAATTTTCGGGTGCCCACCAGTCTGACACAGTAACTAGTATTGGAACCTTGTTTACACCACAAGCTAGAAGCAGGGAGGGATGATCACTGTCATGTGTACTGTGAAAAAAAAAATGCGAATATTCGTAATATTCGAATATTTTGTGCTATATTCGCAATATTCATGAATTCGCGAATATGTCATATTCGCAATAAATGTTCGCATTGTGAATATTCTCACCCAACACTAGTGTTTACTTATGCCTGCATGGCTTGATATTTTAGACAAGCATATGATACTGGCAGGATCTACCCAGTAGCCCGCCTGCACCACTTAGATGGAGGACAAAACTGACACACTACTCTGTCATTGTGCTGCTCTGCAGCCTACACAGGCTGCCGCCACCTCCAGACTGTGTCATTGTGCAACCATATGGTCTCCTCATACTTCTGTCACATCCAGGCTCTATCATAGTGCCGCCCTATGGTCTCCTCATGCTGCTGCCACCTCCAGGCTGTGTCATTCTGCCACAATCTGGTCTCCACTGGCTCATGTCTGTTTTTAATAGCTATTTAACGCAAATAAATTTGTATCGAACCACTTTTTTTGGAGTGAGACAATTAAACCATAACTGATTCAACTAAACACTCACAGTTTCATACGCAGTTTTGCAGTACCAGCCATGTTTATTTACACGTACATGGCTTGATATTTTAGACAAGCATATGATATTGGCAGGATCTACCCAGTAGCCCTCCTGGGTCAGGCTTGCACCACTGAGAGGGAGGACAAACTGCTGGCACACTACTCTGTCATTACTCTGTCATTGTGCCGCTCTGCGGCCTACATAGGCTGCCGCCACCTCCAGACTGTGTTATTGTGCCACCATATGGTCTCCTCATACTGCTGCCACATCCAGGCTCTATCATAGTGCCGCCCTATGGTCTCATCATGCTGCTGCCACCTCTAGGCTATGTCATTGTGCCTCTATGTGATCTCCTTGTTATATTGATCTTGTAGTTTGACAGTACTCAGTCATGAGCAGGGGGGGGGGGGGGGGTCCTGAGAGGCAGGGACATGTGGTGGCTGGCCCCACACCAGACGGCCAGCTCGATTTTAAGATACAACTATGAGCTTTTTCACTACAGTAACTTATAGCAGTATGCACCCACTCATCCAATGGCGCAGAAGCTGAATGTGCTCCTGTCCAAGTTGCTGGTGCTGCAGTCCCTCCCTTTTCAAGTGTACACTCAGTCATGAGCATGGGGGTGCGCTTAGAGGCAGGGGCTGGGAGAGGCGGTAGCTGGCCTTGCGGCGGACCACCGGCTCGATTTTAAGATACAAGTACAAGCTTTTCATTGTAGCAACTTACACACTGCAGCAATTATACACTATTGGAGATGGAATTACCGTGGCTGCTGGCACCAGACTTGCCCTCCAATGGGTCCTAAAAAAAGATTTTAAGTTTGCTCATTCCAATTACCAGGCTCTGTCATTGTGCCGCTCTGCAGCAGTGATTCTAATAGCGACGCCTGTATTCTGCATGTCATACTAAATAACAGTATTATTTGCCTAACACAGTATAGTCACTATGCGTGATACGACAAGGCAAAGTGTTCTACACCCCTATTGAGGCTCTCTGTAGCCCGGAAATAGCGGTTTTTAATAGCGTTTGCCGCAAATAAATTTGGATCGAACTAATTTTTGTGGGGAAATTCGGTGAATCGGCTGAATCGAATTTTTCAAAAACTGTGCTCATCTCTAGTGTGGGGTGGGGGGGGGGCACAAGGAATCTAACATTCACCAACTCTGTGATGTTGTCATGGAGGAGTGGATGAGGACTCTAGTGGCAACCTGTGAAGCTCCGGTGAACTCATTGCCCAAGAGGCTTAATGTACAGTACATTTTTCCAGGAAGTGCTCGAAAATAATTGAGGCCACACAAAATATTCAAACTTTGGGTCCATTTGTTTGTCCCTTTCGTTGCCAAGGTACACTGTGTGCCTTTCGGCACTGCCCGTAGTGCCGCGGGATTTTGCTGTGAATTTTTATTATTTTTTTTATTTCCTGCCCTAGCCTGCGCGCCTGTGACTCACGGTGCCGCAGGGGGGGAAGGGAAGCGTGCATGTGTACTACACACACAGCGTCCCCCAGGTCCACCTCCCTGTCTCCCATGTCAACCCCCTGTCTCTCATGTCCACCCCCAGTCTACCCCCCAATCTACCCCCTGTCACCCATGTCCACACCCCTATTCACCCCTTGTTCACCCCTGTCACCCCTTTTAACCCCCTTGTCTCCCTTGTCCACCCCCCCTGTCATCCATGTCCACCTTGGCCACCCCTGTCACCCACGCGCCCCCCTCCCCCTGGCAACCCTCTGACCACCCCCCCAGTCTACCCCTCTGTCAACCATGTTCACCCCTCTGACCCCCTATTCACACCCACTGTCTCCCTTGTCCACCCCCCTGTCACCCATATTCACCCCCTGTCCACCCCAAGTCTACCCCCTGTCACCCATGTCCACCCCCTCATTCACCCCTCTGTCCATTTGTCACCCCAGTCCATCCCTCTCTGTCACTCCTGTCCACCCCTCTTTTACCCCCTTGTCACCCTCCTGTCATCCATGTCCACCTTGGCCACCTCCCTATCCACCTCTCTGTCACCCCTGTCAATCCCCCTGTCACCCATGTTCACTCTTCATTGCCCACCCCTGACCAAATCCTTGTCCCCCATGTCCATCCCCATTCACCCCTCTGTCCCTTTGTCACCCCTGTCCACCCCCCTGTTACCACCTTGTCACGCCTACCCACCCTATGTTACCCCCTACGCCCCTGTCACCCATGTTCACTCTTCTACACCTCTCTTCACCCCTCTACCACCCATGTACACTCCTCTACACCACTCTGTCACACATGTACACCCCTCTGCCACCCCTTATGCCCCCTGTCATCCATGTACACTCTTCTACACCCCTCTGTCACCCATGTACACTCCTCTACAACTCTCTATCACCCATGTACGCCCCTCTGTCACCAATGCACACTCTTCTACACCCATGTACACCCCTCTGTCACCCCCTACGCCCCTCTGTCACCCATGTACACCCCTCTTCCACCCATGTACACGCCTCTACACCCCTCTGTCACCCATGTACACCACTTTGTCACCCCCCTACGCCCCTCTGCCATCCATGTACACTCCTCTACACCCTCTGTCACCCCCTACTCCCCTCTATCACCCATGTATGCCCCTCTGTCACCCATGTACACTCTTCTACACCCATGTACACCCTTCTGTCACCCCCTACGCCCCTCTGTCACCCATGTACACTCCTCTACACCCCTCTGCCAACCATGTACACTCTTCTACACCCATCTGTCACCCATGTACACACCTTTGTCACCCCCTATGCCCCTCTGCCACCCATGTATACCCCTCTACACCCCTCTGCCACCCATCTACACTCTTTTACACATATCTGTCACCCATGTACACTAATTTGACACCCCCTACGCCCCTCTGCCACCCATGTACACTCTTCTACACCCCTCTGCCAACCATGTACACTCTTCTACACCCCTCTGTCACCCATGTACACCCCTATGCCACCCATGTACACTCCTCTACACCCTTCTGCCACTCATGTACACACTTCTACACCCATCTGTCACCCATGTACACCCCTTTGTTACACCAACGTCCCTCTGCCACCCATGTACACTCCTCTGCCTCCCATGTACACTCTTCCACACCCATGTACACCCCTCTGTCACCCCCTACGCAACTCTGTCACCCATGTACACTCCTCTACACCCCTCTGCCACCCATGTACACCCCTCTACCACCCATGTACACCCCTCTTCACCCCTCTGCCACCCATGTACACTCCTCTACACCCCTCTGCCACCCATGTACACTCCTCTACACTCCGCTGTCACTCATGTACACTCTCCTACATCCATCTGTCACCCATGTACACCCCTTTGTCACCCCCTTCGCCTCTTTGTCACCCATGTACACTCCTCTATACCCCTCTGCCACCCATGTTCACCACTCTGTTACCCATGTACACTCCTCTTCACTCCTCTGTCACTCATGTACACTGTTTTACACCCCTGCCACTCATGTACACTCTTCTACACCCCTCTGTCATCCATGTACACTCTTCTACACCCCTCTGTCACCCATGGAAGAAAAAGTGTGGAGCCTAATAGGTTTGTTTAGCAGGTTTAATGATGAAGAATTGTGGCTGGAAAAAATTGTCATGATGGTGCAGACCAGATGGAGAAGAAAAGGGAACGACGCTGATTAAAGAAGACTTCATTTGTGAGTTGCTGTCTAAAGCAGCACTTCAATCTACATACCAACAAATAAATAGATATTGTGCATTTTGTGTATTATGGTGCTTTTCCCTTTTTTTGTTAGGGGTGCCCCGCCCACGAAATGTTTTCTTTCGGAGGGGTGCCCCGAGCCGAAAAAGGTTGGGAAACACTGGTATAAACATTAATGGCTGTGTTGAGGTATTTTGAGAGGACAACTCATTAACCTCTTCAGGACGCCCTGCATTCCGAGTCCTTAAGGACCGAGGGCGTATCCATACGCCCGTGGGAAATCTGGTCCCCACCGCTAGCCGATTTGGGAATGGAGCCAGATGCCTGCTGAAATCATTTACCAGGCACCCCGGCACATCGCCCAGGGGGGTCCTGAGCCCCCCCCATGTCGGCGATCGGAGAAAATCGCATGTCAATTCAGGCATGCGATTTTCTCCAATTCTCTGGTGACCCGATCACCCGGAAAATAGGGCTGATCGGAGTTGTCAGCAACAACCCCGATCAGCCTAAGGGATAGGAGTGAGGTCACAGAGCTGCGATCTCCTCCTATCCCCTGCGATTAGTCAGAATGGAGTACTGACCAATGGCAGCGCAGGACAGGGGGTTTCCATGGCAACCCCCCGTTCTGCCCGCCCCTGGATGTCGAGGGGATCTGGGAAGAAGATGGAGGCCGTACCTGAAGGAGAAGATGCCTGAGGACACGGGATCTTCGCTGGAGCCTGCTGGATACTTGCTCAGGTAGGGAATCGACAGTGGGGGGGGGGGGGGAATTGAAAGTGAAAGTAAAACGATCTTTACTGTGGCAACCACTAGGAAGGCCGAACTGACACTCCCAGCATGCCTAGACAGCCAAAGGCTTACTGTTACAGTTACAGTGGTGCCCAAATGCTAGCCCTCCAGATGTTGCCAAACTACAATTCTCAGCATGCCTCCACTGCCCAGGCATTCTGGGAGTTGTAGTTCTGTAACATCTGTCCCTTCAGATTTAGCAATTTTCATGACATTTTTGAAAATTGCTGCTCTACTTTGAAGCCCTCTAATTTTTCAAAAAGCAAAAATATGTCCATTTTATGATGCCAACATAAAGTGGACATATTGTATTTGTGAAGAAAAATAAAATTTATTGTGAATATCCATTTTCCTTACAAGTAGAGAGCTTAAAATTTATGAAATTTTGGGATTTTTCACCAAAAAAGGATGCAAGTAACGCCAAAAATTTACCACCAAAATAAAGTAGAATATGTCAAGAAAAAACTATCTCAGAATCAGAATATTCGGTAAAAGCAATTTCGCGTTATTAATTCGTAAAGTGATGGTGGTCATAATTGCGAAAAAGGGCTCAGTCCTTAAGGTGCACTCACTACTTTACATTGTAGCAGAATGTAATTTCTTCAGTGTTATCACATGAAGAGATGTGAGAGGTGTACTCACATATGAGATACTGTATTACTGGCTTAGAATTTTATGTTATTACAATGTCCTTATGATTTTCTGCCATTTTATGTCTTTATGCAGTATATTCATTTTCTGGTAAATTCTAAAAGTTTTTCAATCTGACCTTTTCAAACTTACTGTTTTGATGCAGATCGGGAATATTTTTTAAAACATTTTGTGGAAATGTTTTGCTCATGTCAAGCACCAAGCAGTAGTACATTCATGATGCAAGTGTCTTGTTGTGTTGTGCTCTTTATTGTTATTGCTTGAGTGGTTGAAATTCCTCTGTCAACTTTTTTCCTGTTATTCTTCTTGCAAAAGAAAAATAAAGGGAAAGCAAAATTCTAAGTAGTGTTATGTGTGGTGGCTCAGTACAGGAGTTGTCTTCCTGTACCCTTAGCCGTCCTGTGTGGCGGATTCTCTGTCAGTGTCCCCTGGGTCCACATACCTCTAGTGGACTGTCAAGTGTTACATATGCAATATTTTGTTATGTTATATGCTGATGAATTTTTGAGGCATGTGTGCCTTTAAAAATAGGTTCTAAGTCTGTGTAACCAGGGAAGGTGCCAGTGACCAGGTGACTTGTGACCTATGGGACCCCTTCAAATTCAGCTTAGTCAGCTTAGTTACAGTTTTTATTCTGTTGAGCTACAGTCAAGTGTAGACTAGTGTTGAGTGCAAATTTTCGAATAGCGAATTCTTATTGCAAATATCAGCACTTCGCGGTTTCCAAAATATTTAGAATATAGCTAAATATATTTGTTATGACGAATATTCGTTTTTTTTTCTTCCCCTGTGCACATCACAATGATGTGTACTGCATAAATAAAAAGTGATCATCCCTCCCTGCTTCCAGCTTGAGGTCCAAATTTGCGAATACCGGCACTTCCAGAGGACACTGATTCCTCCCTTCTTTTAGCTTATGGGTCAATGAGAAGGATGCAAATACAAATGACAATGGTTAGCAACATTCCTAGCAACCAATAGGAAAGTAGTTAGTTGAAAGATATAATCGCGTATGCGCATTTTGTGAATTTCATTACGAATTTTGCATTCAAAAAAGTGAACGAATATGCGGAATTCGCAAATATAGGACAAATATTCGGCCATACATTCGTGAAATATCACAAATTCGAATATGGCCTATGCCACTTATCATTAGTTTAGACCTGAGCGTGTCTGGCGTTCCTGAGGGAGACCAAGGCCTAGTCACGCAGTCACACAGCCACTTTCCGTGGAACTCCGTGGAACGCGGGTTAATAACATCTTCCCTAAGGGTTACATCTGCCCTTTTCCAACAACCTCACCACAACTTTTGGCGTCCTATGAACAGGATACAGGATTGCGCCTTACGCGAAAAAGCCCTTCAGTCTGAACTGTGTTTGTACTGCTGAAAATTCGCATGTCCATGTGAAAAGAAATTACACCCATAATTGTACGGGACTTTGTCTGCGAAAATTTTTATCTCAAGAGGCGCTTGTGAAATAGAGGGGGAGGTGAAGAAACGTTTATTGTCTGGCATTGTGAAAAGTATTGAAATTGTGCAGCCCTGTGTAAAATCTGTACCTGAAGGGGTTAATCTGGTCCAGTGATTCCCGCCCCTGCGAGCGACCGCGGCTCCGCCCACAGCAGTCCCCAGCGGGGATGCCTCTTCAGCTCAGCGAGGAGGAACCAAAAGGACCGCCCTGTGTTGCACAGGGGCAGACTTTCCTGACCGGACCCAAACAGGCAGTTCCCTGGGTGCAGCCATCTTGGAAGCTCCGGCTGCTGCATTCATGCCTGGCTGTTGTATGTGAAGTCAGCGCTGCACCGCAACTCCTGAAAGCCTCACCGATCATCAATCCAGATGCCAGTTTTGAAGGCCTAGGAGCTTTCCTGTCCAAGATGGTCAAGAGAGAGTGATTGCCTATGCCAGTCAAAATATGTGAGGTGCGGAGAAGAATAATACCAATTACAGTTCATTCAAGTCGGAACTTCTCTCCCTGGTATGGGCCGTGACAGAAAAATTCATCATTTACTGTCTATACGGATAACAATCCTTTGGCCCATCTGAACACGGCCAAACCAGGTGCCCTTGAACAGCGATGGGCTTCAAGATTAGCTAATTAAAGCTTCACCATCAAGTACAGAAGTGGCAAGTCGAATGTCAATGCCGATGTGCTGTCGAATGACCCCCGGCGAAGAGCCACCTGTGGAAGACGAGATGCCCCCATTTTACCAACGGTTTGTGAACCAGAATGTTGTTACCGCCCTTGTGGACGGTGAACCCAGATCCGAGAAGGTTAAAGAAGACCTGTATACCTGGAACACATATCCTCAACGCATATCATGGCCAGTCAGGACACTGTGGAGTTCACAAGACCGAAGCAACTGTCCGGCAGAGGTTCTACTGGATTGGAATGAGGAGTGACATCGAGAAATGGTGCAGTGAATGTTCTTTCAGTAACGTCACCAAGAATGTGCGCAAGGACGCAAGAGCACCGCTCCACTCCATCCAGAGTGACAGATCCAATTAGCTGGTCGTGCTAGACCATGTGAAGTTGTCTCCTACCTGGTTCGGGTACACCTATGCTCTCACCATGGTGGACCACTTCTCCAAGTGGGTTATTGTTGTCCCCATCAAAGATCTCACAGCCAAGACGGCGGCTCAGATGTTCTACTCTAAATGAGTGCAAACCCTTGGATGTCCCGAGTCTGTCTTAACTGACCGTGGAATGGCCTTTGAGGCCCAACTCTTTCAAGAACTCTGTCAATTCCATGGCTGCAAGAAAGTCAGAACCCCTGCCCTCAAGGAAATGGGCTCTGTGAGCGGATAAATCATGTCTTTACACATATGCTGCGAGCAGCCTCTGTGTCATGACAAGAAGAGTAGCCCTGGCTAATACCTGAGTTGCTGGAGATTTATAACAATACCATATGCACTTTATCCGGCCTCCCTGAAGCGCATAGTGATTGTCTTTTCTGATATCTGACGTCTGATATGCCCGGTCGTTAGTTTGGAGGCACAGGACGATTGAGGCCGGAGTGGCGGTACCCTAGCGGTGAGTGCAGGTGTGCATTTATTTCTTGTTATGCTATACTTTGACTTTGGTCTGTTTCACCTAGCACCACTGTTGGGACCCACCTGTACGAGTACACCTGTCTGATGTATACCTCCAGTGTGTATCCTTTGAAATATTAGACCCTAGAGTTGCTAGCGGTGCCGCTCGTTTCTGTCTTTGTTACTAAAAAACATACTATTGTTGAGTCTTCAGCAAATGTTGTCCATTACATAATTCCATGTACAGATGTAACATAATGAATAATGTACATATTATTTTCTGTATTTTGTGTACAGAAAATAGTCATGTGACATATTCAGTTAGGACTGTAGCCTTATAATAAGTGTATACTCAGTCCATAATAGCTATAACATGTAAAATGTCTAATGCTGTTATTTTCCTGTCCACTGTGCACAGGGTTCTCTTGTGGCCAGAGAGATCACCTGGTGAGCGTAAGTAGCACATAAAAGTGGCAGAGCTATTGTGTATATAAATTGTCGTCATGTATTGCAAAAAAGTCAATATAACTACTAGTCTATTGTTGCGGGGATAAGTAGCACATGCCGATGGGCCCCGGTAGCACAGGAATCAGGGTAGAGAGCCTCAGGCAGCCCGATTCACAGCAATTCTCACCAAAGCAGTTGCAAAGTCAAAAGATCTCACACAGATTATTGTTGATTTCACCTCAGTTTAAATATCACGTTTATCCGAGTATGTATGGATGTTGATCAAAATGTCACATTAACTCTTTTCCCCAGTTCACCAGTCCTGTGAAGGACATTGATACAATGCCCCAGGAACTGTCTTTACTACTATTATTGCATGGCCTCCAGTGGTCAATTCATCTCATCCACCCTCCAGGACTATAAGCCAAGGACAGCTTTTTTTTAAGAGGGGGAGTTTGTGGTGGCCCATTCATTTGGCCTGGCCAAAAAATAATCTGGGTGGTGAGCGATGAACTGCTGGGAATATAGATTCATCTGCCAAATCATTAGATTGACAAAGCTGTCACTGAAAAAATAATTAAAATAGTCTATTTCAGTGAATCCAGCAGTGTCAATCCGGATTCCTGAGTTGCCAACAAACTCAGGAATCCGTGGCTGATAACCCTCTGGGGGTCTCCAGACAGGTGCACCAGAAGGGGGCTCCGGTACACTTGTCTGAGGGGTCGGACTCCTAGTACGAGCGGCATGGATGCTACTACTAGTGTTAGCCACTGGGTCAGTTTCATGGGGGGTGCGTGGCCTCGCCTGGCGGCGTCTCCGCCGCCTTCTGGGGGACTCATGATCAGTACTAGATGATGAGGAGGATGAGGAAGAACACAGAAAAGTAGGATCTTCCTCGCCTCACTGGCAGATTCAGAGTCGGAGGCAAGTAAGTCGTATGACTCCGCTGCCGAAAATGCCCAGCAAGCCATCGCCTTTTTTCTACGGTGGTGGTGGGGGGAGGCAGTTGCAGGGGGGGAGGGGGTGTGTGTGTGGGTTGTGGTGGGGCGGAGAAGTATGTAGTGTGTGCTTGGTGTAACTTTATATCTAACGGTGTGTGGTTATAAATCACACACCTTTATATGGGGGGGGGAACCCTGCAGCCCCCCCCAAAAAAGGGTGGCAAATCGCAGCGCCCTGATCCCCTAATAGGGCCCGGGTGGTGCTGAAAAAACTTGACCCTTGAGGGGGGGGGTTTACTTTTTTAAACTTTTTTTTTTCACTCCTACCTGTCCCTTTATTGTATTCTCTCCCTGCACTACACAGATGTCTTCTTCCCTGAGGAGCTCCAATCTCATCAGAGGGGGGCCCCTGGCTCCTTCTTGCAGCTCTGCCCGCTGACTGAACTCGGTAAGCTGGCAGAGCTGCGAGAAGAGGTCATTAACCCTCCCCTGTTGGCCGGCCAATTGCAGCACTCCTGGGTGGGGGTGGGGGGGTGTGATGAAATAGCCACCTCCCCATAGATACAGGAGGTGATTGGGGGTGTATCGTATCTCCGGGTAATCGGGTCCCACATGACCCAAATCGCCGCAGATCGCCGGTGTAAATTCACCAACGATCTGCGGCGATCGCTGACATGGGGGTGTCTGATGACCCCCCCTGGGCATTTGCACGGGGTGCCTGCTGATTGATATCAGCAGTAACCCCGGTCCGGTCCCCGCCTGACCTGCGGCGGGGACCAAAATTCCCACAGACGTACGCGTATGTATGTCCTTGGTCCTTAACCCCTTAAGGACGCATGACTTACCAATACATCATGAGTCCGCTCCTGTTCTATAACGCGGGGCAACGGCTCTAACAAAGGCCGGGACCCCTGGCTAATAGCGCGCAGCACTGATCGCGGTGCCGAGCGCTATTAATCCTTTAGACGTGGCTTCAAAGTTGAACGCGGCATCTAAAGTGAAAGTAAAACCATGTCGGTTAGCTCAGGGAGCTGTTCAGGATCGCGGCGACAAAATCCCGAACAGCTTACAAGACAGCTGGAGGATCCCTACCTGCCTCCATGCATGAGCATGAGCAGTCAAGCGGCAGAATCATCGATCAGTGGTTTCTCATGAGAAACCACTGATCAATGTAAAAGATCAGTGTGTGCAGTTTTATAGCTCCCTATGGGAGCTAAAACATTGCAAAAAAAAAGCAAAAAAAAGTGAATAAAGATCATTTAACCCTTCCCCTAATAAAAGTTTGAATCACCCCCCTTTTCCCATAAAAAAAAAACTGTGTAAATAAATATAAAAATAAACATATGTGGTATAGCCGCATGAGGAAATTTTTTGTCACCTTTTATATCATGAAAAAATGAATAAAAAGTAGTAAATCAATAAGTCCTATCAATGCAAAAATGGTACCGCTAAAAACTTCAGATCACGGCGCAAAAAATGAGCCCTCATACTGCCCCATACGTGGAAAAATGAAAAGTTATAGGGGTCAGAAGGTGACAATTTTAAACGTATACATTTTCCTGCATGTAGTTATGATTTTTTCCAGAAGTACGACAAAATTAAACCTATATAGGGTATCATTTTAACCGTATGGACCTACAGAATAAAGATAAGGTATCATTTTTACCGAAAAATTTACTGTGTAGAAACGGAAGCCCCCAAAATTTACAAAATTGTTTTTTTGTTTTTTTTTCAATTTTATGATTTTTTTAATGATTTTTTTTCCATTTCGCCGTAGATTTTTGGGTAAAATGACTGATGTCATTACAAAGAAGAATTGGCGGCGCAAAAAATAAATCATCATATGGACTTTTAGGTGCAAAATTGAAAGAGTTATGATTTTTTAACGGTAAGGAGGAAAAAACGAAAATGCAAAAATGGAAAAACCCCAGGTCCTTAAGGGGTTAAAGGGGTATTCCAGGCCAAACCTTTTTTTTTATATATCAACTGGCTCCGGAAAGTTAAACAGATTTGTAAATTACTTCTATTAAAAAACCTTAATCCAATAGTTATTAGCTTCTGAAGTTGAGTTGTTGTTTTCTGTCTAACTGCTCTCTGATGACTCACGTCCCGGGACGTGACATCATCATTGAGCAGTTAGACAGAAAACTTCAGAAGCTAATAACTATTGGAAGGATTAAAAATTTTTAATAGAAGTAATTTACAAATCTGTTTAGTTTTCCGGAGCCAGTTGAATATATATATATATATATATATATATATATATATATATATATATATATATATATATAAAGGTTTTGCCTGGAATACCCCTTTAAGGACTCAGCCCATTTGGGCCTTAAGGAATCTGAAAACTTTATTTTAACGTTTTCGTTTTTTCCTCCTCGCCTTCAAAAAATCATAACTCTCTTAAATTTTCATCCACAGACTAGTATGAGGGCTTGTTTTTTGCGTGACAGATGTCCGTTGTAAGGCCATCACTCTTTACCATAAAATGTATGGCACAACCAAACAAATACTATTTGTGTGGGGAAATTTAAAAGAAAACCCCAATTTAGCAAATTTTAGCAGCTTTCTTTTTCACGCCGTAAAATTAACGGTAAAAATGACGTGTTCTTTATTCTTTGGGTCAATGCGATTAAAATGACATCCATGATTACATCCATGATTACATTACAAAATCGCAAACTGTTTAACCAAATTAGTACGTTTAAAATCCACCTATTTTGAAGCCCTATAACTTTTTTATTTCTCAGTATGAGGACTCATTTTTTGCGTCGTGATCTGTACTTTTTATTGATACCATATTTGCTTATATAAAACTTTTAATACTTTTTTTATAAACATTTTTTGGAATAAAATGTTGTAAAAAAGCAGCTATTTTGACTTTTTTTTTTTACATTCACGCCGTTCACCGTATGGTATCATTAACATTTTATTTTAATATTTGAGATATTTACACACGTGGCGATACCAAATATGTATATAAAATATTTTTTTTTACACTTTTTGGGGGTGAAATAGGGAAAATGGGACAATTACGTTTTTATTGAGGGAGGGGGTTTTCCCTTCTTTTTTACTTTTATTTTTTGCTTTTTTTACTTTTATTTTTACACTTTAATAGTCCCCATAGGGGACTATTTATAGCAATCATTCGGTTGCTAATACTGTTCAGTGCTACGCATAGGACATAGCACTGATAAGTATTATCGGTGATCTTCTGCTCTGGTCTGCTCGATCGCAGACCAGAGCATAAGACCCCGGGAGACGGCCAGAGCAAGGTAAGGGGACCTTCGTCTGCCATGCTGGATGATCGGATCGCCGCGGCAGCGCTGCAGGCGATCCGATCATCCATTCAAAGTATTGCGAAGCTGCAGATGCCGTGATCTGTATTGATCACGGCATCTGAGGGGTTAATGGCGGACATCTGGGCGATCGAGGATGTCCGCCATTACGGGCAGGTCCCTGGCTGCTATCAGCAGCCGGGAGCTGCCGCGCATGACGCGAGCATCGCTCCGATGCTGGCGGTTATGCATAGGACGTAAATGTACGTCCTGGTGCATTACATACCAGCTCCCCAAGACGTAAATTTACGTCCTGCGTCGTTAAGGGGTTAAGTACCAGAGAGCTAGGACGTACTCCTACGTCCTTGGTCCTTAAGTGGTTAAATTTTGATTAAAGCAAGCTTTTGAGCCCTGCTCAGCTTTGGCTACATCTACATTTTTGGCTCTCCTTTCTATTCCTCTAGTTAGCTCACTTTCTAAAAATATGGTTCCCTAATTTAGGCATCTCAGACACTTAAATTCAACAGCATTTATATTGAAAATTCTGACTCAATGGGGTTTATTTACTAAGAGTGGAGTGTAGGTTTCTTTGTGGGATTTTATTTCCGACTGGTATTTTCCAAAGGTATTTACTAAGGTTTCCATACATTTTTCACTTTTCCCTACGTTTTGCTTTTTTTTACACATGCTCTGATCTGTCAGGTTTTCCTCAGCTCAAATCCATCACATTTTCTGTGGAAACCATAGTAAATATTGGGATTTTTCAAAACTGTTAGGGTCACGCCCCTTTTGTTGGGACCATGCCCACTTTACCCCATGTCCATGCCCTCTTTTCAGGGTTTTCTTGTAAAATGGAGGGTTTTGGGTTATTTTGGGCGCAAATTGTGTCGCAAGGGACGTGCAACACAATTT
The DNA here is from genome assembly GCF_029499605.1 of Hyla sarda. Taxonomy (NCBI): domain Eukaryota; kingdom Metazoa; phylum Chordata; class Amphibia; order Anura; family Hylidae; genus Hyla; species Hyla sarda. Next base: position 226,364,119 of record NC_079193.1, on the reverse strand, counting down.
AGGTACAAAACCCGACAAAAAAGAGTCGGGATCACGTTAGTAAATAAACCTCAATGTATTACATATTTACATTGTATTACATATTTGCTTTTTTATTGTTTAAGTTAGGGCTACACGTCAATTTTGGCTATGATACAGGTCGTACACACCCTCGACAGAGCCAAATATCATTGTGTCACTCTACCGGAATCATTTTGATGTAAGCAAATTGGCTTGCATTGCAACCCACAAGTGGCAATGACCAGAAATCCATCCAGGTGATTGTCGGGTCGTTGTGTCGACTCACCGGTTGCAGATTGACCCCATTCGTTTACATGGCTCCATTCATTTCTACCGGAATCAGGCTGTGATGTAGCCTAATTCAGGTAGAGTGACATATCAATCTTTTGCTACGCAACACCTGCACGAGCTTTCCTTAGGTTATATTCACCCGTGCCAGATAAGTTGTCAAGGATTTTCCTAATTAAAGGGCTATTCTGGGAATTTGGTCTTTTGAATGTGAGACCGGGACAGCAAAGTTAGTGTAGTTGCTAATATACTTCACTTACCTGTGTTAGGTGGCTGGTATCGAATTTCTTTGTCTTTCTTTTCTCCAAAGGTCCATTTTTTTTTGCAGCCTACAAAATGAGTGTTGTTACGGACCTTTCCCTGCTTGCTGTGCAGCCTGTGGCAATACATCACAAGTCAAGTTCTGAAAGGGGGATTTGTTGCTTCATCTATTGTGTGTGAAGCTAGCCCCTTGATGTAATTATCGGCGCACATGGGCGCATTTATCTTTAGTCTGATCTACAGCTTGTGTCTCCTCTCAGGTGATGTCAGGCAAGTCATGTGATCAAAGGGAGCGTGGCTGTGCTACAATGAGTGACGGACATGTGGGAGGGAAATAAGTCACCCCTCAGCTGGAAACAAAGGATCCTGGAAATTATAGTCTTAGGGAGGCCACAGAAACCGGAAGTAGCCAGTTCTAAAAAAAAAAAAAAAAAAAAGCCAGCAGCAAGATGGGGGACACAGAATATGTCCATTTACCACCACCACAAGCACAGGTCCTTGGTAACCATGTTCATTACTGTATGACACTTAATGACTAAAGTCATCTTATGTTGGATAATCTCTTTAACTTTGATAAAGAAAGAAAAATCGGCAATAAATCTGAAGCCTATTTGCTATGTGTGAACAAACCCTTAAGCCAGACAACCCTTTTATTAACTTCTGTGAACTTCTATATTATCACTGCTGTCAGAGTATTTGCCATGTAATCTCACCCTCAACAGTTGAAGTATTTTTAATATCAGGTATCCAAGTTACAATAAAATGTAATACATTGGTTGTCTGCCTTGGATTAGTGTCAAGTCCACAATATGATTGACAGAAGTTTACCAGAAAATGTTTGTGTTAGGGTGACAGATTATTAAAGGAAAGTTTTACTGCAACACTCCTATGTGGTAAAAAAAAATCCTGCTGATGCCACCGCCATGTGTTGTTATTGTGATCACCTGTGGTTCTCTAGAGACCGTGCTTTAATATCTAAACATGCACTAACATGCAGTACAGGAGCTCAAGCACAGAACGCTTTGAATGAATAAATATGTAATAAAATTTGGCACAGTGTTGCAAAAGGTATCCGTATAATAAATCCATAGTGTACATAGCACTTTGTTAACCATTGTGCTCATACAGTACAAATTAGTTATAGCATTCAGTGTGTCTGTGTCAGCTTGTAACTTTCATACACTGTAATACACCCAGGGACAATTCTAACATTTCTGCCGACTGGGGCCAGGCGTTAATCCATGCCCCCTTCACAACCATATTACCGTACCTCCTTCACAACCATATTGCCATATCTCCTTCACAACCATATTACTGTACCTCCTTCACAACCATATTACCGTACCTCCTTCACAACCATATTACCGTACGTCCTTCACAACCATATTACCGCACGTCCTTCACAACCATATTACCGTACCTCCTTCACAACCATATTGCCATATCTCCTTCACAACCATATTACTGTACCTCCTTCACAACCATATTACCGTACCTCCTTCACAACCATATTGCCATATCTCCTTCACAACCATATTGCCATATCTCCTTCACAACCATATTACCGTACCTCCTTCACAACCATATTACCGTACCTCCTTCACAACAATATTACCGTACCTCCTTCACAACCATATTGCCGTACCTCCTTCAAAACCATATTGCTGTACCTCCTTCACAACCATATTACCGTACCTCCTTCACAACCATATTACCGTACCTCCTTCACAACCATATTACCGTACCTCCTTCACAACCATATTGCCGTATCTCCTTCACAACCATATTGCCATATCTCCTTCACAACCATATTGTCGTACCTCCTTCACAACAATATTACCGTACCTCCTTCACAACAATATTACCGTACCTCCTTCACAACAATATTACCGTACCTCCTTCACAACCATATTACCGTACCTCCTTCACAACCATATTACCGTACCTCCTTCACAGCCATATTGCCATACCTCCTTCACAACCATATTGCCATATCTCCTTCACAACCATAGTCATACCTCCTTCACAACAATATTACCGTACCTCCTTCACAACCATATTACTGTACCTCCTTCACAACCATATTGCCGTACCTCCTTCACAATCACATTGCTATACCTCCTTCACAACCATATTACCGTACCACCTTCACAATCATATTACCGTACTTCCTTCACAACCATATTGTCGTACCTCCTTCACAACCATATTACCGTACCTCCTTCACAACCATTTTGCCGTACCTCCTTCACAACCATATTGCCGTACCTCCTTCCCAACCATATTGCCGTACCTCCTTCCCAACCATATTGTCGTACCTCCTTCCCAACCATATTACCCTACCTCCTTCACAACCATATTGCCTACCTCCTTCACAACCATATTGTCGTACCTCCTTCACAACCATATTGCCGGACGTCCTTCACATCCATATTACTGTACCTCCTTCACAACCTTATTGTCGTACCTCCTTCACAATCATATTACCGTACCTCCTTCACAACCATATTACCGTACCTCCTTCACATCCATATTACCGTACCTCCTTCACATCCATATTACCGTACCTCCTTCACATCCATATTGTCGTACCTCCTTCACAACCATATTACCGTACCTCCTTCACATCCATATTACCGTACCTCCTTCACAACCATATTGTCGTACCTCCTTCACAACCATATTACCGTACCTCCTTCACAACCATATTGCTGTACCCCCTTTCACATCCATATTGTCGTACCTCCTTCACAACCATATTGCCGGACGTCCTTCACATCCATATTACCGTACCTCCTTCAGAACCATATTGCCGTACCCCCTTTCACATCCATATTGCCGTACCCCCTTCACAACCATGTTGCCATTTCAAAGAGAGCACAGAAGGTACAATATTTACAGTTTCTACAAGAATTAAGCATGGGAAATACGTTTTAAAGTATGTGTACTTTTTCAAATTTATATAAATAAAATAGGATGCATGTGACTGAGTTGTCTAATATAAAGCATCACTTTTCACATTATTTTATATAGCAGAGATCTTGAACCGGTACCTGTTGCTGTATACTGGATGTTGTAATTTCTCAAAAGCTGGAGAGCCATGGGTTATGGTAACTGTTATTTAGAACTGTATGTTAGCAATAGCTATTGGGTGTGTCTGTTCTTCAATTACTTTAGTACAGGCACATCAACATTTATGCTTTTATAGCGGAGAGCAGCGAACAACTTCCCATGTCCCTTATGTAACATGACTAGTCAGGGTGTGGTATTACTCTGATCATTTACTCCTTTGTTTTTACCCAGATTGTTTCACTTCCTTGCTCTGCCCCCTGTCAGTTACAGATGGAATTTTCTTTTCTCAGATCAGCTTTGCCTGCTTTTATTCTGCTGCGTTTGTTGGTTGAAGGACCTGTGTGATGCTGTGGAGGAGGCGGGGCTGAGCTGGAGGAGACATGTCACATGTCACCCCAGTAAGGTAATTACATGGAAGGAGATTTGTTACAGTGTGTCACCACAGTAGTAAGGAGATTACATGATGAGGAGGTTTGTTACAGTGTGTCACCCCAGTAGTAATGAGATTACATGAGGGGGAGGTTTGTTACAGTGTGTCACCCCAGTAGTAATGAGATTACATGAGGGGGAGGTTTGTTACAGTGTGTCACCCCAGTAGTAATGAGATTACATGAGGAGGAGGTTCGTTACAGTGTGTCACCCCAGTAGTAATGAGATTACATGAGGAGGAGGTTCGTTACAGTGTGTCACCCCAGTAGTAAGGAGATAACATGTGGAGGAGGTTTGTTACAGTGTGTCACCCCAGTAGTAAGGAGATTACATGAGGAGCAGGTTTGTTACAGTGTGTCACTTCTATACTCCGTAGGCAGCTGTATGCCTGTGGCCTGTATGGATCCTGGAACCATGCAGAATATCAAGTGGCACCCTCTCTAGCCAAGCACCCGTCCCCTTTTTCACAGGAGGTTTTTTAAATTGATAGTGGATCCATCATGTCACCCAGTCAGAGGCTATATGCCCAGCAGAGGTAAGTGAAATGAGTGTTAGGGTCCCATCCAAAATGAGGCCACCTCCGCGTGGTGGATGGGGACACATTTTGATCAAAAAGTGCGCTAAAAGTCTCCATTTTTTGACCAAGAGTTCTGCTGCAAGCTTCTTTTTTTGTATACTAGGGGATCCATGCTTGCCCTAACTAGTCCTATTTGTAAAATATAATGGTTGTATAGACTAGTATTGTTTGTATTTGCATATGGGACTAATGTCTGTGATTCCTAAGGTTACGGTCACACACAGCGCATACACAGCGACAGATTTCTCACAGCAGGAAATACGCTGTATATGTGCTGTGTGTGACCCTAACCTTCTAGTGATTGTCAGGGTCTAATAAAGACTTGTTTTGTTCAAGATAAATGGCCTTAACAAGAAGAACAAGTAAGTGTTAAAGGTCCAGGTTCAAAATTAGGAAAAAACACTGTTTGCTTTTTGCAGTACAGTGACCCCCCGACCTACGATGGCCCCGACATGTGATGAAATCGTCATATGATGGCCTCTCAGAGGCCATCGCATGTCGATGTCAGCATCGACATACGATGCTTTTTTATGTCGGGGCCATCGCATTAAGTCCTATCCGGCAGCGCCAAATGCTTAAGCTGCTGCCGGATAGCAGCTTAATGTTCCCCGTGTGGTGCGGTAAGTATTACTTACCCCTCCACAATGCTCCGGGGTGCCCTCCGGGTCCAGCGCTGGTCTTCCGGTGTCTTCTCGGCCCTCTCCGATGACGTCAATACGCTGCTGCGCACGTCATCCAATAGGAATGGCGTACGCAGCGGCGTAATGACGTCGCTACGCAGGCCCAGTAAGGCCTTGCGGTAGACAGAAGAGGACCGGAGAAGACAGCAGAGAGCCCAGCGGAGGCCCGGGGACACCATCTCGAGCGGCGGGGACCGGTGAGTACAGCTTCCTATACTTTACATTGCACGAATCACTCAACATACGATGGATTCGACAAACGATGGCTCGTTTGGAACGAATTACCATCGTATGTTGAGGGACCACTGTACTAGGGTTGACCCATGGACAAGAGAGTTTCTAGCAAAAAAAAAAAACTGTGCTCTTTGTTTGTGGAGGGAAAACTATGTTAAACCAATTTCTAGACATATCCTCCTTTACGATATATATATTGTGACGATCCGTCTTGGGGATTAGCTCTGGGATCGTCCTGGACCACGCCACAGGATGCGTTTCTTCTCAATAAACCAACAAACAAACGCTTATAATGCAAATCTGGCACCTTGCCAGTTTTATTTAACAGGTTGCAGGGAAAGAAATAAACAAAAAGCAGGAACAAAACAAAATCCTAGACTGTCTGGTCACTGACTAAACAGATCAGCTTGTCCTGACTAACAACTGCTGAGCTTCCCTCAGCCGGTTAAACATATGTCCCCTGCAACCTTCTACTCACAATTCATGTCAGTCTCTTTGAGCCCCTCATAGCTCGAGCTGTGTACTCCTCAGCAGGCTCTGTCTCTTCCCTACAGCCCACATGCTGTCTCCTAGGAAGAGCCCCCATTACACTGAGTCTCCATCTCATATACACCTCCCTTCCCTCCTGCCTCATTACTTAAGAAGCAGGTGAGAGCTTCTGCAGGGTGAGCCAAGGAAATACACTCTTTCCTTGCCACACTGCCACAATATATATAAAACTCAACGTGTGTGTGTGTGTGTGTGTATGTATGTATGTGTGTATGTTCCACAAAAACTTTCAAACGGCTAAAGATATTAACATGAAACTTGGCACACATGTTACTTATATGTCAACAACAAACATAGGATAGGTAATTTAACCCTTACTCACCCCCATTTGCCAGGGGCGGGGCTTATGTTTAAAGTCCCATGCAAGTCAATGGGAAATATATGTTACTGCATAACTTCCAAACGGCTGGAGATATTTCGATAATACTTGGTCACATGTTACTTATATGTCCACTTAAAATATAGGATAGTTAATTTAACCCTTAACTACCCCCATTTGTGAGGGTCGGTTTTTTTTTTTTTAAAGTCCCATGCAAATCAATGGGAAACGTATGTTCCCATCTAATTTCCGTTAGGCTGGAGCTATTTCATTACCTGGTACACATATTAGGAGTCAGGATATGAGGACGGGATGGGAGGTCGGGATAGGAGGACGGGATATGAGGAAGAGATATGAGGTCGGGATAGGAGGTCGGATAGGAGGTCGGGATAGGAGGTCGGGATAGGAGGACAAGATAGGAGGACGGGATATGAGGACGGGATAGGAGGTCGGGATAGGAGGACAAGATAGGAGGACGGGATATGAGGACGGGATAGGAGGTCTGGATAGGAGGTCTGGATAGGAGGTTGGTATAGGAGGTCGAGATAGGAGGACGGGAAATATTAGCCTGAATGTGTTAACAGGAAATTGACTTAAATTTTGACACGTTCTTGGCATTTTAACATTGCAGCTTGATTACTATATTGTAGTCCAAAAAACTAAAAATCTGGGAGTACCATGTAATATGTAAAGGGAACCTGCCATATTAAAATTGTAGAAGGAACCAGGGCTGTAAAAGGTTGGGAAATAATTTGGTCTGGCTCTGTAACAACAATTAAGCAATGCATTCTGGGAGATGCTGTAGTGCCGCATGGTAAGTTAAAGGGGTACTGCGGTGGAAAACTTTTTTTTTTTTTAAATGAACTGATGCCAGAAAGTTAAACAGATTGGTAAATTACTTCTATTAAAAAATCTTTACCCTTCCAGTACTTTTTAGCAGCTGTATGCTACAGAGGAAATTATTTTCTTTTTGAATTTATTTTTTGTCTTGTCCACAGTGATCTCTGCTGACACCTCTGTCCGTCTCAGGAACTGTCCAGAGCAGCATAGGTTTGCTATGGGGATTTTCTCCTGCTCTGGACAGTTCCTGATACGGGCATCAGGTGTCAGCAGAGAGCACTGTGGACAAGACAAAAAAAGAAATTGAAAAAGAACAGAATTTCCTCTGTAGCATACAGCTGCTAAAAAGTACTGGAAGGGTAAAGATTTTTTTTTATAGAAGTAATTTACAAATCTGTTTAACTTTCTGGCACCAGTTCATTTAAAAAAATAAAATAAAATGTACCTCTTTAAGAACATCCAGAGGGCCTACAAATGACCTTATAAAATACCAAACGGCAGAAAAAAAATTGTTTTATAGTAAATGTTTCAGGATATCTATTCATGTAAACTTCTGCTCATTCTAAGTTAAGTAGTCATGTGGGCAGTCATGTGGGCAGTGACTGACAGCTATCTGTGTATAAGGATCAATCTCATACTGCTCAGCAGAAATGGAAAGAAATGGGAAGGCTAAGTGGATGACACATGGTTTGTGTTGCACAGAAATAACCAAACAAGACTTTCTGCCCATTGTGTGAGTGATGTCTATCACACTGGCCAATAGCAAATGCCTTTTTAACTGAAGGAAATCTGGTTGAAGTAATACCATCAATTTTGCATTCCATTTTTGACAACCATTTGGTTTTAAAACAGGAAGGAAATAAAATGTTATGATGAACAGATGTAACATCGCCCTGCTATTGCCATTATACAGTGATCCCTCAACTTACAATGGCCTCAACATACAATAGTTTCAACATACAATGGTCTTTTCTGGACCATTGTAACTTGAAACCAGACTCAACATACAATGCTATGGAATCTGCGAAACGTGACAATGGCTGGAAGAGACGACCAATCAGAATGGGCATTTCACTGGTAAAACCCCTTTATTCCTAAAGTTCATACACTGACTGGTGTCTGGTAGCGCCCCCTACAGTACAGGGAGGTATTACATGTTCTGTACTCTTTACCTGTGCCAGGGTTAGCTGCTCCTTTGGACACCAGATAAGGGTCCATTTGACTATTTTTAGGACATTGTGTTTTCTGTACAGGACCCTGAAGAAGCTTCTGTCCTCTACATAGACCAGTGTTTTCCAACGAGGGTGCCTCCAGCTGTTGCAAAACTACAGCTAGAGGCACTCTCTTCGGGAAACACTTTGGGAAACACTGAAACAGACAGTGATTTACAGTTCCCAGTAGATCTTTCTTACTTTTATATGTAAGGATTTGCTTTATCTCTATTACTTATCTACCTATTTTTGTTTACTCCTCATTTTTTCCTATTTTTGGTTGACATTTTGGGGCTTCAGAATCAATTATCAGGTTTCCATAGAGTTATGGTCTCAACATACGATGGTTTCAACATACGATGGTCATCTCGGAACCAATTAAAGGGGTTGTGCGCTGCTCTGCCTTTCGGAGCTCCGCTCGCAGCGTCCGGAAGTTCATTACTCCAAACGCTGTGTGCGGGCTTCCGTGTTCGCGGCTGCCCCCTCGTGACGTGACGCCCGGCCCCTCGTGATGTGACTCCCGCCCCCTCAACGAAAGTCTATGGAAAGTCTATGTCACGCCCCCTTCCCATAAACTTTGGTTGAGTGGGCGGGCGTCACGTCACGAGGGGCCGGGCGTCACGTCACGAGGGGGTGGCCGCGAAGACGGAAGCCCGCACACAGCGTTTGGAGTAATGAACTTCCGGACGCTGCGAGCGGAGCTCCGAAAGGCAGAGCAGCGCACAACCCCTTTAATTGGTTCCGGGACGACCATTGTATGTTGAAACCATCGTATGTTGAGACCATAACTCTATGGAAACCCACAACCCCTTTAATATTGTAACTTGAGGGACCACTGTATTATCTTCATTCTTTACAAAGTTTTTTTTGCAAAAGTTGATGCAAAAAATTGGGTAATTATATATTTAGTACTTTGATCATTTTATAGGCCATTATGAAAGTATGCAATATTTTGGTTACATTTTTTTTCTCCAGTGAAGACTGGATACTGTTATACTGCATACAAATGGAGAAAGTATCAAATCCAAGTGAAAATGTTGTCACTCGTTTTTCTGCTGTTTACAATGACATCACCAGTAATTACGACCTCTGTGCTTTGTCTAGCTTGGGTGATCTAGAGGAATCCTGTCTTTGTAGGAAATGACAAGATTTGGAATTACTCTTCCAATCTGGCTGCGTTCCGTGCTGAGCGGTGACATATGTCAGCTCACACACAGCTTCAGGCAGTTTAGTAGAGTTGTGCCCTTAGCACTATGTCTCAGCTGTGTTGCTGAATACACTCCTTTGCCCAACCTTTATTTTATATCTGTCCTCACAGACAGTGCACAGTGTTCATATTTCATACGTTCTTGGGGAGAACATGGTAACCGTTTCTAAACAGAACATAAACATTATTTAAAGCTTTTCTATAGGTTTGCCTACATAATGCTTATCTACCCTAGTTACCCATATTTTTCAAAATAAAGGGATTTTGAATGTCAATGTCTGCAATGGGGTGGACTGACACCTCACAGGGCCCCTGGGCAATAGGAGATCATGGGTCCCCTGTGTGGCCACCAATGTACAAGTCACACCTTTATAGACGCTCCACCTACATACAATATCATTTATTTCTCCTCCTATACAGTCTGTTGAGGGTGATAATACTGCGCTTGCTTCCATCAAGCTCTTGACTCTTTTAGGCAGCCTGTACATGCTGATATCACAGTGACAGGAAGGTGGTGACTGCCTCGACACTACTATTGGAATTGAATCATGGCTCTAGTAATAAGGGAGTGGCAATGCTGGCACTGCCTGCCTGATGAACACTTACAGTGGAGCAGGGGTGTACCTAGAGCATTTGGCACCCGGGACGGACCCTTTGTTTGGCACCCCCACACACACACACCTTAATTACACCCCCTCCCTCCCCTCCCCCCAGGGGTGGACTGACAACACTCGGGGCCCCCGGACCAAAAAAAAAAGGCAAGGGCCCCTGCTAGGCTCTGCAGCTCGTCAATCTTCTGCCACGTTCCTATTCCACCCAAATCCCACACACAATAAATTAAAATTTATATATGTAAGAAACACTTTAACGTAGGTAAATTTCTATGACCAATAATACTGGTATACAAGGAGTAAATATATATACCACCACACAATAACTGGATAATACCGCCATAATGTACTGAATAAAAGCACTATACACAGACCAGTATACTATAAAGGATCTGTATACAATATAAGTGATTATATACAGGACCATATGGCGGTAGATATCAGCTGTACACAGGATGTGTATACCATATAAGCGATTACAGTTACATTTTGGGACTCACAATTACATCTTTTCTGATCAGCGGCGTCCTCTTTCCTTTTCTTCTCCGTCCGGATAAGACCTCCATGTGGATCTCTTAATATCTGCAGGAAAAACATGTCAGACTCTGCATATATTCAGTGCCCTCCCCTCCTCTACACAATCTTTCCATCTATAGGCCCCCAAACTGTAATAATTCCCTCCTTGGTGTCCTGCACAGTAAAAGGGCAGGTAGGTAGGTAGCCAGGTAACCCCCTCTTTCCCATAGGTATATGCAGAGTTACATCCCCCCCTCTTTCCCATAGGTATATGCAGAGCTATGTTACACCCCCCCTCCTTCCCATAGGTATATGCAGAGCTACACCCCCCCCTTTCCCATAGGTATATGCAGAGTTACACCCCCCCCCTCTTTCCCATAGGTATGTGCAGAGCTACACCCCCCCTCTTCCCCATAGGTATATGCAGAGCTACACCCCCCCATTCCCCATAGGTATATGCAGAGCTACACCCCCCTCTCCCTCCCTTTCCCATAACTATATGCAGAGCACCCCCCTCTCCCTCCTTTCCCTATAGATATATGCAGAGCACCCCCCTCTCCCCCTTCCCTATAGGTACAGTATATGCAGAGCACCCCCCTCTCCCCCCTTCCCTATAGGTACAGTATATGCAGAGCACCCCCCTCTCCCCCTTCCCTATAGGTACAGTATATGCAGAGCCCCCCCCTTCCCTATAAGTATGTGCAGAGCAACCCCCCCCCCTTATAGGTATAGGCAGGGTTAAAAATAAATAAATAAAAAAAGGATGCTCACCTGATATCCCACGCAGCGATCTCCTCAGCAGGGGCCCGTGTCTTCTCCCCTCCACATTACAGGCGCTGGATGAGTGACGTCACCGGCACCTGTAGTGCGTGCTGCGTGGGGGCGGAGGTCACGTCTCCTCTGTGTAGCTGCAGATGCGGCTCACACAGAGGGGACACCTGCTCCTGTATGTGCATGTATCGCGCATACAGGAGAAGGCAGCCCTGTCTTCTGGGGATCAGCAGCGGCGGGTCAGTCCGCACCTGGCACCCCCCTTGAGTGGCAATATGCGAATATAACAAATTTGCGAATATAGGATGAATATTCGTCTATATATTCGCGAAATATAGCGAATTCGAATATGGCAATGCCGCTCATCACTAATAGTGATATGACTACAGCTCTGGAGGTGACTAGAGTAAAATATATAATGCAAGAGCAGAATAGTGAGTGCAGCTCTGGAGGTGACACAAGCCATGATATAACAGTAGAATAGTTTCACAATTTTTTATTGAATTTTATAAACATAAGAAATTTAACATATAATATAATATGACATCAGATGTGTCAGAGTTTACATATGAACATGCATAATAACCTTGACTGGTGGAGCATAATCGTTCATCCAAACAGTGTTATGCATATTCACAAAGGATCTATTAGGTCCAAAGGGACCTTAATTGAAATTTGAGAGCAAGATAATAACAATAGGAAGGAAAGCAATAAAACAATAAAATAGTGAGTCTCCATAACTTCTACAAGATCAATCAAAATTGCTGCATCAGGCAGTTGTCTGGTATTTGGTAGACAGCTCTGGAGGTGACACAAGAAGACATGATATAACAGTAGAATAGTGAGTGCAGCTCTGGAGGTGACACAAGAAGACATGATACAACAGTAGAATAGTGAGTGCAGCTCTGGAGGTGACACAAGAAGACGTGATATAACAGTAGAATAGTGAGTGCAGCTCTGGAGGTGACACAAGAAGACGTGATATAACAGTAGAATAGTGAGTGCAGCTCTGGAGGTGACACAAGAAGACATGATATAACAGTAGAATAGTGAGTGCAGCTCTGGAGGTGACACAAGAAGACATGAAATAACAGTAGAATAGTGAGTGCAGCTCTGGAGGTGACACAAGAAGACATGATATAACAGTAGAATAGTGTGTGCAGCTCTGGAGGTGACACAAGAAGACATGATATAACAGTAGAATAGTGTGTGCAGCTCTGGAGGTGACACAAGAAGACGTGATATAACAGTAGAATAGTGAGTGCAGCTCTGGAGGTGACACAAGAAGACGTGATATAACAGTAGAATAGTGAGTGCAGCTCTGGAGGTGACACAAGAAGACGTGATATAACAGTAGAATAGTGAGTGCAGCTCTGGAGGTGACACAAGAAGACGTGATATAACAGTAGAATAGTGAGTGCAGCTCTGGAGGTGACACAAGAAGACGTGATATAACAGTAGAATAGTGAGTGCAGCTCTGGAGGTGACACAAGAAGACGTGATGTAACAGTAGAATAGTGAGTGCAGCTCTGGAGGTGACACAAGAAGACGTGATGTAACAGTAGAATAGTGAGTGCAGCTCTGGAGGTGACACAAGAAGACGTGATGTAACAGTAGAATAGTGAGTGCAGCTCTGGAGGTGACACAAGAAGACGTGATATAACAGTAGAATAGTGAGTGCAGCTCTGGAGGTGACACAAGAAGACGTGATATAACAGTAGAATAGTGAGTGCAGCTCTGGAGGTGACACAAGAAGACGTGATATAACAGTAGAATAGTGAGTGCAGCTCTGGAGGTGACACAAGAAGACGTGATATAACAGTAGAATAGTGAGTGCAGCTCTGGAGGTGACACAAGAAGACGTGATGTAACAGTAGAATAGTGAGTGCAGCTCTGGAGGTGACACAAGAAGACGTGATGTAACAGTAGAATAGTGAGTGCAGCTCTGGAGGTGGCACAAGAAGACGTGATATAACAGTAGAATAGTGAGTGCAGCTCTGGAGGTGACACAAGAAGACGTGATATAACAGTAGAATAGTGTGTGCAGCTCTGGAGGTGACACAAGAAGACGTGATATAACAGTAGAATAGTGAGTGCAGCTCTGGAGGTGACACAAGAAGACGTGATATAACAGTAGAATAGTGAGTGCAGCTCTGGAGGTGACACAAGAAGACGTGACATAACAGTAGAATAGAGAGTGCAGCTCTGGAGGTGACACAAGAAGACGTGATATAACAGTAGAATAGTGAGTGCAGCTCTGGAGGTGACACAAGAAGACGTGATATAACAGTAGAATAGTGAGTGCAGCTCTGGAGGTGACACAAGAAGACATGATATAACAGTAGAATAGTGAGTGCAGCTCTGGAGGTGACACAAGAAGACATGATATAACAGTAGAATAGTGTGTGCAGCTCTGGAGATGACACAAGAAGACATGATATAACAGTAGAATAGTGAGTGCAGCTCTGGAGGTGGCACAAGAAGAGATGATATAACAGTAGAATAGTGAGTGCAGCTCTGGAGGTGACACAAGAAGACATGATATAACAGTAGAATAGTGAGTGCAGCTCTGGAGGTGACACAAGAAGACATGATATAACAGTAGAATAGTGAGTGCAGCTCTGGAGGTGACTGGAGTTGTAGACATGTTACTCAGATATAGCTTACACACACTTCCTACACAGCTTACTTGTCTCTGTCCCCTTCCTCTGTGCAGTGAGGCTTAAGAACCTATGGCCATCTGATTTAGGGCCTCTACTACTGGTACTCTTAAAATTTTAAGTACTCTCCTACATAGATCTGTGAAGGGGGGGGGGGGGGGGTGAATTCCTGCACAAAAGTAATAGATACTGTATGTAGATGCCCCATCCATCTATCCTTCCTGGCCACAGCCCCCCCCCCCCAGCTACCCTCCTGAACTAGCTGTTATACACAGACCTCCAGCTTGCATGCTCCCTAATCTTGAGAAGCAGCAAGTCCTGAGTGGAAGGGCCTCTCACAGTGCCCGAGGGCCCGTCCTGTCAGTCCACCCATGTCCACTATTATTTTTTGGATTTTATATATTTTTTTACAGTGTTTAAAAACTTTTTTTTTAGCTTGGGGCTCCCCTCTGAAAAAAAAATGTACTGCGGGAAACCCCTACCTAATTTTAAAGACAAAAAATGACGAAAACAATGCACAATACTCCCACCCCTCACAAATTCTGCCCTACTCCCACTCCCACAAATCCTCCAGACTCGCCCTCACAAAAGCCTCTAGACTCCCACAAATGCCTCTGGACTTCCACCCCCCATAAATTCCCCCAAACTTCCACCCCCACAAATATATATATTTATATATCCACAAAGAAGCAGAAGCAGCACTCCAATATCACAGCAAATCATGGTTTATTCACTCATCTGTATAAGGCGACATTTCGGCTTATCAATAAAGCCTTTCTCAAGCATGAACAAAAAAAGTGCAAAATGGTGTATATATATCCACCCCCTAATTGCACATGCAAATGGAGAGGGCGTGTAATCACAATATAATGACATTTCAGAGACCGCAGACTGTTGAGACCCAATTAGCTCCTAGCAGGCTATAACCCCTCCCCCTTATTACAATAATTAAATAATGACTGACACAACAACAATTCAGCTTTTTTATGGGTGGGGATCGGCCACAGCTTTATTTATAAAATTACTTATATAAATAACAATTTAACTGTAACAAAGACACCGATTGGCTTCTTGCCAACCCGAGAGGTGCTGCCACACTGTCCTGTGTGGAGGTCTACCCCAGGTTGACCCCGCTTTCACCGTCTTCTTACCGCCACGGAGGAGACCAGTTAGCCCTACACTGGGCTCCGACCCGCACCCAAGAGATACTGGATAGCCAACACCTGGGGCCACCTCAGCCCCCCGAACACACTCAACACATTTCCTCTCCAGGAAATCCGCTCAACACATTTCCTCTCCAGGAAATCCGCCCAACACATTTCCTCTCCAGGAAATGCGCCCAACACTTTTCCTCTCCAGGAAAACCGCCCAACACGTTTCCTCTCCAGGAAAACCGAGGTACCGGCCGCCAGGACCTATTTCTTATATTAATTTGTATTCATTCATTTTATTTATTAATCTATTTATTTATTTTTTTTTATTTTTTTTTAATAAACACATCTCTCAGACTCGCTCATACACCGAAGAGAGCCGCAGCACTCGCACCACCTTGCGGAAAACCGCTCGCAAAACATAACACATATGGGAAACATCAAACTGGGCGAAAATAGCAACGCAACATGCAGATTGCCAGCGCCCCACGCGCTGCGCTACCCTCTCCGGAAACCAAGCCATCTCCGCCGGTCTTGATACAAAAGAGGGCGAATCTCAAACTCGCAACACCCCATCCTATCAAAGAAAAGCAAAACCCAAAACAGACAAAAAACTCAAAACTGAATAATCGGGGGAGGAAGCAAAAAGGAAAAAGGGGGGGGGTGCCCCACAGCCGCCCCGTCAAGCAATAGGACGACAACCCGAAAAAACAGTCATTCGCTGACCCCCATGCAGCACAAGCTGCGCTACCTGGATCGCCGAAGCAGTCTCGGACAAAAAAGGGGGCCTTTAATTTTAAATTTTTTATTTTTATTTATTTATTTTTATTTATTTATTTTTACCGTTTCGCGAATTGCACAAAATAGGCACCCAAAAAACAGACACCCCAGTCCCAGATGAGGAGAAAGGAAGTGCCCCATCCACATAGCCCCGGAAAAAAAAAAAAACAGCGCAAACCTCGGATGAGCAAAACAACACAAAAGCGACAACCAAAAATCCGACCCGCAGCTGCCACCAAGTGACCCAAAACTGATAGGAAAAACCGGTCGCCGACAGCAAGGCCACCCACTCGCGGGCCCAGCCCCTAGGTACACACCAACATCCCACCAACCGCAAAGTAGAAAAGAAAAATTACCCCCCGCCATGCGCCAACCGCACCCCACTGGGTCGCAGCACAGTGGGAAAGCCACCCACCTGTTTTCTCCTTTTTTTTTTTTTGAATAGAAGGTGATTCACATGAACAGGTGAAGATACCCGGCGTCATGTACTAAGAATGTTATTTGGATGCACAGAGAACACAGCCCAAATCTCGAACCTCCTTGGAGAGGTGACACAGCAGTCAACTTCCGTCATCACATCCTATGAAAACGAAATAGGAATAAACATCAGAGCCCGGAAGGTTACTACAAAGGGCACTCCAGGTACGAAAAACAAATCCCCTATCCACAGACACATTTGGAACCTTCGGGACCCCCCTCCACTGTAGACATCCCGGCCTCCACACCACCAACCACTCGCAAACGCTTTACCGTGAGTGTGACCAAGTCGCAGGAGCCACCAAAGCGGACCAAGAAATACACACCACACTCCACGAGGCAAACCTTCCGACTCCGCCCGAGGGAGCAACCTCCGGAACCAGCGTCAACACCCAATACCGACCCCAGGGAGCACAGCCCCAAAATAATTTGTAACTCCAAACAGCGAAGCACTAGTCGCAACAAGCCGAACACAGGAAGAAATCCGCAAGCGTAATATCAGTGACAACTCCCCGAATGTCAGACCGACAACACGCCACGATCACTCAAAGCACCCCAGAAAAGAAGAAAAGTAACACCAGGGGCCAAGCCAACCCACACAGTATCGTTACAAGTCCAGAACATGAGCTGCCGAAGCAAGCACCCAAAGTCACACAACCAATACCAAGGCAAAAGCGCTAACAAAACCCAAGCATGGCAGAAACCCACTGACTACCAAGACCCAGGGCTAAACCACCCAGCAGCACCACTGGGAAACCAAACCACACCAACAACCAACCAAACCGGCCACATCCGGAAACAGAGCGAGCTTCCCGTGAGCTGCAACGGGGGACAGAAAGCAGGCCTGTCCACTGCACGACACATGAAAAAACCCCAACCAGCCGAAACGTCAGCCCTTAGCGCACATAGGCGGGGGCACAGATACCACACACCCTCGGCGGCCAGAGACAACCTGGAGGAAAAAACTCCGCCCGGAACCATATTCCACGTGGAACAATCAGGAAACCACAAGGACCGTAACCAGGGCACCTAGCAAGCCCCGAAGAAACCAAAACAGAGAAAACGCAATCACACCCTGACCACAGGAAAGCAGCAGACCAACGCCAACGCGGCATGCGGAACCCATGCTAATCTACTCAGTCTTGTTCCAATTTTAACATATGTGCTGCCGAAGCGAGCACCAAATATGGAACGCTTCACAATTTGTGTGTCAGCCTTGCAACAACAAACCACACCCCCACAAGCGCAGAGCACAGGAGAATCACCCTCCGGAATACCAACACGAACAGAAGAACTCACTAGGCAAGGCAAACAGAGACTCAAGCGAACCTACCCCTGGAGACTCAAGCGAAACCTACCCACCGAACACATCAGCTAAAGCACCCAAAACGACATACAAAAGTCCCATGCCTACCAGAGATTGGGAAAATACGGAGAGATAAACCAAACTAAAGGGGGAGAAAACCAAAAGAAACAAAACCGTAACTGGGCGGCATCCACCGAATCAGGATAAGGAACAAGCCTCAGGAGCCAAGTCCGCCAAACCCCGGCCACCCAGAGCGTAAGGCCAAAAGAGCACTCACCCAAGCGCGCACCGCAGAAAACGATACCCTACCAAAGCACCCTGCCAAGAAGAGATGTACCCAACTCCCAACCAGAGACCAAACTCAACATACACACAGAAACAAAAGGACGAACACTGCACAGAACGCAGCCATAAGCACACTAACTGGGGAAGGGGCCAAGCCCCGCATCAGAACACTCACCAATTCCAAAAGATGGAGAAGCCAACAGCTGGAAGAACCACTTCACCACCGCCGCAGGCGTGGGACAAGGTAAGCCGGAGACCGCCGGGTCACGGACACTCCGCCACCACACTCACTACCCCTCCACGGGGGGCATTGGAGAGGCAGGAGGAAGAAGGGGGGGAGGGGGGGTTTGGGAACACGGGGCAGAGAGGTGATGGGGGGCATACGCAGTGGGCAGGGGGGTGGGGTAAGGGGAGAGGTGCCAGCGTGGGCGGGGTGAGAAGCTGGGTAAATGAGAGGGGACGATATGAGAGCTCAAATAGTTTGCGCCATAATCCGAAAGAGCCCGCAGTACCCTTGCCATTTTCTCGGATTGTTTTTTTTTTTTTTTTTTGTGAACGCCATTTATTAATACATACGGTAGAAAAATTGACCGAATATGCTAAACAGAAATGTCATATGTGTATTAAATTACCAATATTATTTATTTTGTATTTCACGTGTATAGTGAAATTTAATATTTATTTATTTCTTTTAATTTAAAATATTTTATTTGAATTATTCATTTATTTATATTTGCGTGCACGCCATAGACGGAACACTTCAAACGACGACATATTGTTATACCCCAGACATGCACGCATGCGGAGATACCACATACGTGCATGTCTGCAACACACACCAGATTTATTTTTTTTTTTTTAGTTATACATATAAATACATACATACACATATACACACTTTTATTTATTTATTGATTGATTTTTTTATTTTTTATTTTATTTATTTATTTTTTATTTATTCATTTATATATATATATATATATATATATATATATATATATATATATATATACAATACAGGAATATGGGTGCACTACTGTGGTAGATGTAAACAATACATTGGCTATCCCTCAACACTGATGTTAAAATTGAGACATTCGCCAGTGTATCCTTATATGAAGGACACACAGAGCCCGCACACCAACGCCAAGGTTTCTCAAATTGGTGCGAGACCTAACGCTAGTCCTACCTGTGCTTGATAAACAGAACAGGGGCCAGTGGGCAATTACGGCAGCATTCGGCTGACTCACAACTTCCTTCCAGATACCCTCCAGTGTTACTGAGCACACATGCAATGGGAGGAGGGAGGCAAGCTGCAAGCCCCACCTGAGTTGGCTATTATGGGTGCCTGGCCTCACAGGTGCTACCTTAATGCTGCCTGGTAGATATTCAAGGCGCATTAATGTTGGAGTTTACACACCTCCAAATTTAAAATTTAAAACAAACAACAAAAAACGTGGTCTCAAATGGCTGGAGGTGCTCAACCCCAAATGCGGTTGTGCATTTATACTGGGGGAGCAAATCCTGCCTTGTAGT